>NC_088238.1:12180552-12185552 GCF_036934945.1 Oncorhynchus masou masou | reverse complement strand
AAGTATTCAGACCCTTTGCTATGAGACTCGAAATTGAGCTCGGGTGGATCCTGTTCCATTGATCATCCTTGAGATGTTTCTACAATTTCGTTGGAGTCCAACTGTGGTAAATTCAATTGATTGGACATGATTTGGAAAGACACACACCTCTCTGTATAAGGTCTCAGAGTTGACAGTGCATGTCAGAGCAAATCCCAGCCATGAGATCAATGGAATTGTCCTTAGAACTCTGAGACAGGATTGTGTCGAGGCACAGATCTGGAGAAGGGTATCAAAACATTTCTGCAGCATTGAAGGTCCCCAAGAACACAGTGGCCTCCATCATTCTTAAATGGAAGAAGTTTGTAACCACCCAAACTCTTCCTAGAGCTGGCCGCTCGGCCAAACTGAGTAGTCTGGGGAGAATGGCCTTGGTCAGGGAGGTGAGCAAGAACCCGATGATCACTCTGACAGAGATCCAGAGTTCCTGTGTGATGATGGGAGAACATTCCAGAAGGACAACAATCTCTACAGCACTCCACAAATCAGGCCTTTATGGTAGAGTGGCCAGATGGAAGCTACTCCTCAGTAAAAGGCACATGACAGCCCGCTTGGAGTTTTCCAAAAGGCACCTAAAGACTCTCAGACAATGAGAAACAAGATTCTCTGGTCTGATGAAACCAAGATTGAACTCTTTGACCTGAATGCTGAGCGTCACATCTTGAGGAAACCTGGCACCATCCCTACGGTGAAGCATGGTGGTGGCAGTTTCATGCTGTGGGGATGTTTTTCAGCGGTGTGGACTGGGAGACTAGTCAGGATCGAGGGAAAGATGAACAGAGCAAAGTACAGAGTGAAAACCTGCTGTAGAGAGCTCAGGACCTCAGACTGGGGTGAAGGTTCACCTTCCAACAGGACAACGATCCTAAGCACACAGCCAAGACAACTCAGGTGTGGTTTTGGGACAAGTCTCTGAATGTCCTTGAGTGGCCCAGCCAGAGCCCAGACTTGAACCCGATCGAACATCTCTGGAGAGATGGCGACGCTCCCACCTCCAACCTGACAGAGCTTGAGAGGCTCTGCAGAGAAGAATGAAAGAAACTCCCCAAATACAGGTGTGCCAAGCTTGTATCGTCATATCCCAAAAGACTGTAATCGCTGCCAAAGGTGCTTCAACAAAGTACTGAGTAAAGGGTCTGAATCCTTATGTAAATGTGATATTTCAGTTTTTTATTTTTAATACATTTGCCGACATTTCTAGAAACCTGTTTTTGCTTTGTTATCATGGAATATTGTGTGTGGATGAGAAGGGGGAAAAAACGATTTAATCAATTTTAGAATCAGGTTGTAAAGTAACAAAATGTGGAAATAGTGAAGGGGTCTGAATACTTTCTGAATGCATCGTACAGACCACATTGTTTTCTCCCCAGGTATTTTGAGCCTGTTTTCACCAGCTGAAGATACTGTGTTTATGCCGTACAAGACCATGTAGCTGGTGTCAGTGTGAAGCGGTTGAATCGTGTCACTGCTCCCCCCCCCTGACCACACACACACACACACACACACACACACACACACACACACACACACACACACACACACACACACACACACACACACACACACACACACACACACACACACACACACACACACACACTCCCTTCATCTCTTATTGATGGTTCCATTAAAGGAGCGTGGATGTCTGAGGAGAGGATAGAGGGAGGTGAGTTGAGGATAGAGGGGTGGTAGGATGGAGAGATACGTTCGGCCGAGGGAGAACAAAAGACAGCCAGAGATCAGGGCGCTCCCGTGGTTCCAATCCCTTCTCTCACTCTCTCTGTAGATACACTGGAAGTAAGGTGTTGTATCTGCGGTTAAAGGGAGCAATATGGAACACAACAGAGTACAGGATAGAATGTCGAACAGATGGTTTATTGACATCAGAGCCCGCTCAAAGGGTAGCAACCATGTGACCTTACTCATCAAGGTTAAATGATTGTACATGACACTAATTAACCAATATAACCACAGCTCTAAAACTGGGGACATACAGTATAACATCTCTGTCCCTGTGAGTGATGGTGGTTCTAGTCTCAGAAACATACAGTATAATCTCTGTCCCTGTGAGTGATGGTGGTTCTAGTCTCAGAAACATACAGTATAACATCTCTGTCCCTGTGAGTGATGATATTTTCAGTCTCAGAAACATACAGTATAATCTCTATCCCTGTGAGTGATGGTGGTTCTAGTCTCAGAAACATACAGTATAACATCTCTGTCCCTGTGAGTGATGGTGGTTCTAGTCTCAGAAACATACAGTATAACATCTCTGTCCCTGTGAGTGATGGTGGTTCTAGTCTCAGAAACATACAGTATAACATCTCTGTCCCTGTGAGTGATGGTGGTTCTAGTCTCAGAAACATACAGTATAACATCTCTGTCCCTGTGAGTGATGGTGGTTCTAGTCTCAGAAACATACAGTATAACATCTCTGTCCCTGTGAGTGATGGTGGTTCTAGTCTCAGAAACATAGAGTATAACATCTCTGTCCCTGTGAGTGATGGTGGTTCTAGTCTCAGAAACATACAGTATAACATCTCTGTCAGTGTGAGTGAGGGTGGTTCTAGTCTCAGAAACATACAGTATAACATCTCTGTCCCTGTGAGTGATGGTGGTTCTAGTCTCAGAAACATAGAGTATAACATCTCTGTCCCTGTGAGTGATGGTGGTTCTAGTCTCAGAAACATACAGTATAACATCTCTGTCCCTGTGAGTGATGGTGGTTCTAGTCTCAGAAACATACAGTATAACATCTCTGTCCCTGTGAGTGATGGTGGTTCTAGTCTCAGAAACATACAGTATAACATCTATGTCCCTGTGAGTGATGGTGGTTCTAGTCTCAGAAACATAGAGTATAACATCTCTGTCCCTGTGAGTGATGGTGGTTCTAGTCTCAGAAACATACAGTATAACATCTCTGTCCCTGTGAGTGATGGTGGTTCTAGTCTCAGAAACATACAGTATAACATCTCTGTCCCTGTGAGTGATGGTGGTTCTAGTCTCAGAAACATACAGTATAACATCTCTGTCCCTGTGAGTGATGGTGGTTCTAGTCTCAGAAACATACAGTATAACATCTCTGTCCCTGTGAGTGATGGTGGTTCTAGTCTCAGAAACATACAGTATAACATCTCTGTCCCTGTGAGTGATGGTGGTTCTAGTCTCAGAAACATACAGTATAACATCTCTGTCCCTGTGAGTGATGGTGGTTCTAGTCTCAGAAACATACAGTATAACATCTCTGTCCCTGTGAGTGATGGTGGTTCTAGTCTCAGAAACATACAGTATCATCTCTATCCCTGTGAGTGATGGTGGTTCTAGTCTCAGAAACATACAGTATAACATCTCTGTCCTGTGAGTGATGGTGGTTCTAGTCTCGAAACATACAGTATCATCTCTATCCTGTGAGTGATGGTGGTTCTAGTTTCAGAAACATACAGTATCATCTCTGTCCCTGTGAGTGATGGTGGTTCTAGTCTCAGAAACATACAGTATAACATCTCTGTCCCTGTGAGTGATGGTGGTTCTAGTCTCAGAAACATACAGTATCATCTCTATCCCTGTGAGTGATGGTGGTTCTAGTCTCAGAAACATACAGTATAACATCTCTGTCCCTGTGAGTGATGGTGGTTCTAGTCTCAGAAACATACAGTATAACATCTCTGTCCCTGTGAGTGATGGTGGTTCTAGTCTCAGAAACATACAGTATAACATCTCTGTCCCTGTGAGTGATGGTGGTTCTAGTCTCAGAAACATACAGTATAACATCTCTGTCCCTGTGAGTGATGGTGGTTCTAGTCTCAGAAACATACAGTATAACATCTCTGTCCCTGTGAGTGATGGTGGTTCTAGTCTCAGAAACATACAGTATAACATCTCTGTCCCTGTGAGTGATGGTGGTTCTAGTCTCAGAAACATACAGTATCATCTCTATCCCTGTGAGTGATGGTGGTTCTAGTCTCAGAAACATACAGTATAACATCTCTGTCCCTGTGAGTGATGGTGGTTCTAGTCTCAGAAACATACAGTATCATCTCTATCCCTGTGAGTGATGGTGGTTCTAGTTTCAGAAACATACAGTATCATCTCTGTCCCTGTGAGTGATGGTGGTTCTAGTCTCAGAAACATACAGTATAACATCTCTGTCCCTGTGAGTGATGGTGGTTCTAGTCTCAGAAACATACAGTATAACATCTCTGTCCCTGTGAGTGATGGTGGTTCTAGTCTCAGAAACATACAGTATAACATCTCTGTCCCTGTGAGTGATGATATTTTCAGTCTCAGAAACATACATTATAATCTCTATCCCTGTGAGTGATCATGGTTTCAGTCTCAGAAACATACAGTTTAACATCTCTGTCCCTGTGAGTGATGATGGTTTCAGTCTCAGAAACATACAATATAACATCTCTGTCCCTGTGAGTGATTGTGGTTGCTGTCTCCTTCTCTGTCAGAAACTGAGACTGAAGGACAATCTATCCAGTAGCATTTTCTGTATCTCCATCTGTTATTAACTATCTTGCCTAGTTAAAAAAGGTTAACTAAAAATAAAAAATGTATTTCAATTATGAGGTGTGCCTTGTTGGTGGTTAATTTGTGGAATTTCTATCCTTCTTAATGCGTTTGAGCCAATCAGTTGTGTTGTGACAAGGTAGGGGGGTATACAGGAGATAGCCCTAATTGGTAAAAGACCAAGTACATATTATGGCAAGAACAGCTCAAATAAGCAAAGAGAAATGACAGTCCATCATTACTTTAAGACATGAAGGTCAGTCAATCCGGAAAAGGTCAAGAACTTTGAAAGTTTCTTCAAGTGCCGTCGCAAAAAAACATCAAGCGCTGTGATGAAACTGTCTCTCATGAGGACCGCCACAGGAAAGAAAGACCCAGAGTTACCTCTGCTGCAGAGGATAGGTTCATTAGCGTTAACTGGCTCTCATGAGGACCGCCACAGGAAA
>NC_088238.1:12052900-12180052 GCF_036934945.1 Oncorhynchus masou masou | reverse complement strand
CAAGCTGTTCTTCTGTGAGAGCGTGTCTATAGTCAAGCTGTTCTGTGAGACGTGTCTATAGTCAAGCTGTTCTGTGAGACGTGTCTATAGTCAAGCTGTTCTGTGAGACGTGTCTATAGTCAAGCTGTTCTGTGAGACGTGTCTGTATAGTCAAGCTGTTCTGTTCTGAGACGTGTCTATAGTCAAGCTGTTCTGTGTGAGACGTGTCTATGGTCAAGCTGTTCTGTGAGACGTGTCTATAGTCAAGCTGTTCTGTGAGACGTGTCTATAGTCAAGCTGTTCTGTCCTGTGAGACGTGTCTATAGTCAAGCTGTTCTGTGAGACGTGTCTATAGTCAAGCTGTTCTGTGAGACGTGTCTATAGTCAAGCTGTTCTGTCTTGTGAGACGTGTCTATAGACAAGCTGTTCTGTGAGACGTGTCTACAGTCAAGCTGTTCTGTGAGACGTGTGTATAGTCAAGCTGTTCTGTGAGACGTGTCTATAGTCAAGCTGTTCTGTGAGACGTGTCTATAGTCAAGCTGTTCTGTGAGACGTGCCTATATTCAAGCTGTTGGTTTGAGAGGTAAAGGCTGATCTGATGCATTAGTACATGAGGCCATCCACCACCAGATAATAATATGGATGATATGTATTTCAACATGAAACGCGCCCAGACCAGGCTGGATCAGAGGGAGTGTGTTGTCTCTATTGGGTTTATCATGGTGTGGTATCTCTATAGGGATTATCATGGTGTGTTGTCTCTATAGGGATTATCATGGTGTGTTGTCTCTATAGGGATTATCATGGTGTGTTGTCTCTATAGGGATTATCATGGTATGTTGTCTCTATAGGGATTATCATGGTATGTTGTCTCTATAGGGTTTATCATGGTGTGTTGTCTCTATTGGGATTATCATGGTGTGGTATCTCTATAGGGATTATCACGGTGTGTTGTCTCTATAGGGATTATCATGGCGTGTTGTCTCTATAGGGATTATCATGGTGTGTTGTCTCTATGGGGATTACAATGGTGTGTTGTCTCCATAGGGATTATCATGTTGTGTTGTCTCTATAGGGATTATCATGGTGTGTTGTCTCTATACGGATTATAATGGTGTGTTGTCTCTATTGGGATTATCATGGTGTGGTATCTCTATAGGGATTATCATGGTGTGTTGTCTCTATAGGGATTATCATGGCGTGTTGTCTCTATAGGGATTATCATGGTGTGTTGTCTCTATAGGGATTATCATGGTGTGTTGTCTCTATAGGGATTATCATGGTGTGTTGTCTCTATAGGGTTTATAGTGGTGTGTTGTCTCTATAGGGTTTATCATGGTGTGTCGTCTCTATTGGGATTATCATGGCGTGTTGTCTCTATAGGGGTTATCATGACGTGTTGTCTCTATAGGGATTATCATGGTGTGTTGTCTCTATAGGGATTATCATGGTGTGTTGTCTCTATAGGGTTTATCATGGTGTGTCGTCTCTATTGGGATTATCATGACGTGTTGTCTCTATAGGGTTTATAGTGGTGTGTTGTCTCTATAGGGATTATCATGGTGTGTTGTCTCTATAGGGATTTTCATGGTATGTTGTCTCTATAGGGATTATCATGGTGTGTTGTCTCTATAGGGATTATAATGGTGTGTTGTCTCTATTGGGATTATCATGGTGTGTTGTCTCTAAAGTGATTATCATGGTGTGCTGTCTCTATTGGGATTATCATGGTGTGTTGTCTCTATAGGGATTTTCATGGTGTGTTGTCTCTATAGGGATTATCATGGTGTGTTGTCTCTATAGGGATTATAATGGTGTGTTGTCTCTATTGGGATTATCATGGTGTGTTGTCTCTATAGGGATTATCATGGTGTGTTGTCTCTATAGGGTTTATCATGGTGTGTCGTCTCTATTGGGATTATCATGACGTGTTGTCTCTATAGGGTTTATAGTGGTGTGTTGTCTCTATAGGGATTATCATGGTGTGTTGTCTCTATAGGGATTATAATGGTGTGTTGTCTCTATAGGGATTATCATGGTGTGTTGTCTCTAGTGATTATCATGGTGTGTTGTCTCTATAGGGATTATCATGGTGTGTTGAGTGCAGGTGTGTTCTGTATTCAATGCAAGCTAAGAGTATGTAGACATGTGGAATGTATTGGATTTACCTGACACTCAAACAGTAAACAGTTTCCAGATGAATCCCTCACACTCTTCAAGTCCCCTTCCACGTACACCCTTCCTCTGAACAGACACACAGCTATGGACACACACACAAATGCACACGTGCACACACACAGTTTTTAGTTATTCCTTGTCCCGTTTAACATTTTGAGCAAGGTACAGTAGCGTGTTATACACAGCTTAAATCATTACTTAAATGGGTTTCATATGAACACTGGCTCCAGATAGCAGCAGGCTTTAAAGACTGGCCTTGAATTATTGATGTATATGTGAAGGCATTGAGTGCTGTGTACGTGGCGGGAGTATCCTAGCAACGCAGAGATGTGGTCAGTTATTAAGACAAGTCTTTATGATTGTGTGCTTCACACTGTGGGCTGAGGGATGGGGAGGAATGACAGAGCGAGAGATAGAGAAAGAGGGAACAGAATGGAGAAAGAGAAAGGGAGAGATAGATAGAGAGAGGGCGAGAATGAGAGAGAGAGAGGGCGAGAGGGCAAGAGAGAGAGAGAGAGAGTGTGATACAAAGAGAGAGAGAGACAAAGAGAGAAACAAAGAGAGAGAGATACAAAGAGAGAGAGATACAAAGAGAGAGAGAAACAAAGAGAGAGAGAGAGACAAAGAGAGAGAGAGACAAAGAGAGAGAGAGAGAGAGAAAGAGAGAGAGAGAAAGAGAGAGAGAGAGAGACACAGAGAGAAAGAAACAAAGAGAGAGAGAAACAAAGAGAGAGACAGACAAAGAGAGAGACAAAGAGAGAGAGACAAAGAGAGAGAGAGAGACAAAGAGAGAGAGACAAAGAGAGAGATTCAAAGAGAGAGAGATTATTTTGGAACTTCTGTGAGAGGAATGTTTACTGTTCATTTTTATTGTTTCTTTCACTATTGTATATTATCTACCTCACTTGCTTTGGCAATGTTAACATATGTTTCCCATGACAATAACACCCCTTGAATTGAATTGAATTGAGAGAAATTAAGAAAAAAGATATGATTTCAGGGGGTAGCGTGGTCGTGTGAGCTGTTGGTTATGAAGAGAGGATAAAGAGAGAGACAAAGAAGTGGGGTACAGAGGAGAGAGAGACAGAGAAGTGGTGTACAGAGGAGAGAGAGGCAGAGAAGTGGTGTACAGAGGAGAGAGAGACAGAGAAGTGGTATAGAGAGGAGAGAGAGAGACAGAGAAGTGGTGTAGAGAGGAGAGAGAGAGACAGAGAAGTGGTGTAGAGAGGAGAGAGAGAGAGAGAAGTGGTGTAGAGAGGAGAGAGAGACAGAGAAGTGGTGTAGAGAGGAGAGAGAGACAGAGAAGTGGTGTAGAGAGGAGAGAGAGACAGAGAAGTGGGGTACAGAGGAGAGAGAGAGACAGAGAAGTGGTGTAGAGAGGAGAGAGAGACAGAGAAGTGGGGAAGAGAGAGAGAGAGACAGAGAAGTGGTGTACAGAGGAGAGAGAGAGAGAGACAGAGAAGTGGGGTACAGAGGAGAGAGAGAGACAGAGAAGTGGTGTAGAGAGGAGAGAGAGAGACAGAGAAATGGGGAAGAGAGGAGAGAGAGACAGATAAGTGGTGTACAGAGGAGAGAGAGAGACAGAGAAGTGGCGTAGAGAGGAGAGAGAGAGACAGAGAAGTGGTGTAGAGAGGAGAGAGAGAGACAGAGAAGTGGTGTAGAGAGGAGAGAGAGACAGAGAAGTGATGTAGAGAGGAGAGAGAGACAGAGAAGTGGGGAAGAGATGAGACAGAGAGACAGAGAAGTGGTGTAGAGAGGAGAGAGAGACAGAGAAGTGGTGTAGAGAGGAGAGAGAGAGACAGAGAAGTGGTGTAGAGAGGAGAGAGAGACAGAGAAGTGGTGTAGAGAGGAGAGAGAGACAGAGGAGTGGGAAGAGAGGAGAGAGAGACAGAGAAGTGGTGTACAGAGAGAGAGAGAGACATAGAAGTGGTGTAGAGAGGAGAGAGAGACAGAGAAGTGGTGTAGAGAGGAGAGAGAGACAGAGAAGTGGTGTAGAGAGGAGAGAGAGACAGAGAAGTGGCGTAGAGAGGAGAGAGAGAGACAGAGAAGTGGTGTAGAGAGGAGAGAGAGACAGAGAAGTGGTGTAGAGAGGAGAGAGAGACAGAGAAGTGGTGTAGAGAGGAGAGAGAGAGAGAGAAGTGGGGAAGAGAGGGAGAGAGAGAGAAGTGGTGTAGAGAGGAGAGAGAGAGACAGAGAAGTGGTGTAGAGAGGAGAGAGAGACAGAGAAGTGGTGTAGAGAGGAGAGAGAGACAGAGAAGTGGTGTAGAGAGGAGAGAGAGACAGAGAAGTGGTGTAGAGAGGAGAGAGAGACAGAGAAGTGGTGTAGAGAGGAGAGAGAGACAGAGAAGTGGTGTACAGAGGAGAGAGAAAGACAGAGAAGTGGTGTAGAGAGGAGAGAGAGACAGAGAAGTGGTGTAGAGAGGAGAGAGAGAGACAGAGAAGTTCTGTAGAGAGAAAGTGTTAGAGAAAGAACAGGAGAGGACTGTGTTGTGCAGATGTGAGAAGAACATGGCATGAGAAGGGTAGGTGTTGTTACTCACACTGACACTCTTTGCAGCACGTGCCTGGCACATAGGCAGGGGCGGAGTCAGGGGGACACTGGGGAGGGGGGCACGAGATGGTCTCACACTGGACTGTACCATTCTAAAGGAATGAGACAAAACAGACATTATTAGTTTTAAGATCTATGATCTCCAACCTGGACTGTACCATTCTAAAGGAATGAGACAAAACAGACATTATTCGTATGAAGATCTATGATCTCCAACCTGGACTGTACCATTGTGAAGGAATGAGACAAAACAGACGTTATTAGTATGAAGATCTATGATCTCCAACCTGGACTGTACCATTCTAAAGGAATGAGACAAAACAGACATTATTCGTATGAAGATCTATGATCTCCAACCTGGACTGTACCATTGTAAAGGAATGAGACAAAACAGACATTATTAGTATGATGATCTAAACTCAGCAAGAAAAGACATGTCCCTTTTTCAGGCCCCTGTCTTTCAAAGATAATTCATAAAAATCCAAATAACTTTATAGTTCTTCATTGTAAAGGGGTTAAACACTGTTTCCCATACTTGTTCAATGAACCATAAACAGTTAATGAACATGTATCTGTGGGAACGGTCGTTAAGACACTAACAGCTTACAGACGCTAGTCAAAGTGGACTATCCCTTTAAGTCCCGGATAACTGTGATCATGAAGTGAACTATCCCTTTAAGTCCCGGATAACTGTGATCATGACGTGAACTATCTCTTTAAGACCCTGATAACTGTGATCATGACGTGAACTATCCCTTTAAGTCCCAGATAACTGTGATCATGAAGTGAACTATCCCTTTAAGTCCCGGATAACTGTGATCATGAAGTGAACTATCACTTTAAGTCCCGGATAACTGTGATCATTATGTGGACTATCCCTTTAAGTCCCGGATAACTGTGATCATGAAGTGAACTATCCCTTTAAGTCCCGGATAACTGTGATCATGAAGTGAACTATCCCTTTAAGTCCCGGATAACTGTGATCATGAAGTGAACTATCCCTTTAAGTCCCGGATAACTGTGATCATGAAGTGAACTATCCCTTTAAGTCCCGGATAACTGTGATCATGAAGTGAACTATCCCTTTAAGTCCCGGATAACTGTGATCATGAAGTGAACTATCCCTTTAAGTCCACAGTGATTATAGATTGCACTGTCACCTTTAAACCCACAGTGATTATAGATTGCACTGTCACCTTTAAACCCACAGTGATTATAGATTGCACTGTCACCTTTAAACCCACAGTGATTATAGATTGGACTGTCACCTTTAAACCCACAGTGATTATAGATTGGACTGTCACCTTTAAACCCACAGTGATTATAGATTGGACTGTCACCTTTAAACCCACAGTGATTATAGATTGGACTCTCACTTTTAAACCCACAGTGATTATAGATTGGACTGTCACCTTTAAACCCACAGTGATTATAGATTGGACTGTCACCTTTAAACCCACAGTGATTATAGATTGGACTGTCACCTTTAAACCCACAGTGATTATAGATTGGACTGTCACCTTTAAACCCACAGTGATTATAGATTGGACTGTCACCTTTAAACCCACAGTGATTATAGATTGGACTGTCCCTTTAAACCGACAGTGATAATAGATTGATCTGTCCATTTAAGCTTATACTGACTATAGTGTGAACTGTCCCTTTAAACCACAGAGATTATAAAGTGAACTGTCCCTTTAAGCCCTATATAACAGGTAGTAGAGAGTCCTAGTTTATAGCCTCATGTAGATGTGTTATAGTCTGATATAGCCTGTTGTAGTCTGTTATAACCTGTTAGAGTCTGTTATAGTCTGTTGTAGTCTATTATAGCCTGTTATATTCTGTTATAGCCTTTTATAGTCTGTTATAGCCTGTTATAGTCTGTTATAACCTGTTATAGGCTGTTATAGCCTGTTATAGTCTGTTATAGCCTGTTACAGTCTGTTATAGTCTGTTACATCCTGTTATAGTCTGTTATAGTCTGTTATAGTCTGTTATAACCTGTTATGGGTTGTTATAGCCTGTTATAGTCTGTTATAGCCTGTTACAGTCTGTTATAGTCTGTTACAGCCTGTTATAGTCTGTTATAGTCTGTTACAGCCTGTTATAGTGTGTTATAAGCTGTTATAGTCTGTTATAGCCTGTTATAGTCTGAAATAGTCTGTTTTAATGTGTTATAGCCTGTTATAAGCTGTTATAGTATGTTATAGTAGGCCGTCATTGTAAATAAGAATTTGTTCTTAACTGTCTTGAGTAGTTAAATAAAGGTTTCAAAAAAATTATGATAATAATAATAATAATACAAAATTCTTACATAGCAGGAGCAGTTCCTGCATCCGTCTGTCCATCCCTCGTCCTCCCTGTACAGCTCTCCATTCATACTGCAGCTCCTCTCACAGTAACAGCCATCCAAACCCTGCATCTTCTCCTCCGCACGCGACAGCTGCACACACACCAAAACACAGATACCGAGTTAGTGTGTGTGTGTGTGTGTGTGTGTGTGTGTGTGTGTGTGTGTGTGTGTGTGTGTGTGTGTGTGTGTGTGTGTGTGTGTGTGTGTGTGTGTGTGTGTCAGCCTACAGTATGTGCGCGCACACATTTTTTGGGGTCAAAAGCCCGTTGTTACAGTCTGCTTTTTAACTAATTATTTATTCAACAACCCAGTGTTGCAGGACAAGGGAACCAGAGCCCAGTAAACCACATGGTGACAGAGATGTTCCATGTGCTGTAGTAAAGAACAGTAAATGGATGTTCCCTCACTTACCGTCTGTGTGAATAATTCATACACTTGTGCCTTCAACACTGACAGAACATCAGGCGGTGGGTTACACGACTGAGCAGCTGTCCACAGCTACACCATTACTCTACACTACTGTACCGGACATTACACAAAGTAGGAGTTGTAGCTACACCATTACTCTACACTACTGTACCGGACATTACACAAAGTAGGAGTTGTAGCTACACCATTACTCTACACTACTACACTACTGTACCGGACATTACACAAAGTAGGAGTTGTAGCTACACCATTACTCTACACTACTGTACCGGACATTACACAAAGTAGGAGTTGTAGCTACACCATTACTCTACACTACTGTACCGGACATTACACAAAGTAGGAGTTGTAGCTACACCATTACTCTACACTACTGTACCGGACATTACACAAAGTAGGAGTTGTAGCTACACCATTACTCTACACTACTGTACCGGACATTACACAAAGTAGGAGTTGTAGCTACACCATTACTCTACACTACACCATTACTCTACACTACTGTACACTACTGTACCGGACATTACACAAAGTAGGAGTTGTAGCTACACCATTACTCTACACTACTGTACCGGACATTACACTCTACACTACTCTACACTACTGTACCGGACATTACACAAAGTAGGAGTTGTAGCTACACCATTACTCTACACTACTGTACCGGACATTACACAAAGTAGGAGTTGTAGCTACACCATTACTCTACACTACTGTACCGGACATTACACAAAGTAGGAGTTGTAGCTACACCATTACTCTACACTACTGTACCGGACATTACACAAAGTAGGAGTTGTAGCTACACCATTACTCTACACTACTGTACCGGACATTACACAAAGTAGGAGTTGTAGCTACACCATTACTCTACACTACTGTACCGGACATTACACAAAGTAGGAGTTGTAGCTACACCATTACTCTACACTACTGTACCGGACATTACACAAAGTAGGAGTTGTAGCTACACCATTACTCTACACTACTGTACCGGACATTACACAAAGTAGGAGTTGTAGCTACACCATTACTCTACACTACTGTACCGGACATTACACAAAGTAGGAGTTGTAGCTACACCATTACTCTACACTACTGTACCGGACATTACACAAAGTAGGAGTTGTAGCTACACCATTACTCTACACTACTGTACCGGACATTACACAAAGTAGGAGTTGTAGCTACACCATTACTCTACACTACTGTACCGGACATTACACAAAGTAGGAGTTACACTAGCATTACACCATTACTCTACACTACTGTACCGGACATTACACAAAGTAGGAGTTGTAGCTACACCATTACTCTACACTACTGTACCGGACATTACACAAAGTAGGAGTTGTAGCTACACCATTACTCTACACTACTGTACCGGACATTACACAAAGTAGGAGTTGTAGCTACACTACTGTACCGGACATTACTCTACACACTCTACACTACTGTACCGGACATTACACAAAGTAGGAGTTGTAGCTACACCATTACTCTACACTACTGTACCGGACATTACACAAAGTAGGAGTTGTAGCTACACCATTACTCTACACTACTGTACCGGACATTACACAAAGTAGGAGTTGTAGCTACACCATTACTCTACACTACTGTACCGGACATTACACAAAGTAGGAGTTGTAGCTACACCATTACTCTACACTACTGTACCGGACATTACACAAAGTAGGAGTTGTAGCTACACCATTACTCTACACTACTGTACCGGACATTACACAAAGTAGGAGTTGTAGCTACACCATTACTCTACACTACTGTACCGGACATTACACAAAGTATTACACAAGGTAGGAGTTGTAGCTACACCATTACTCTACACATTACACAAAGTAGGAGTTGTCTACACTACTACACTACCGGACATTACACAAAGTAGGAGTTGTAGCTACACCATTACTCTACACTACTGTACCGGACATTACACAAAGTAGGAGTTGTAGCTACACCATTACTCTACACTACTGTACCGGACATTACACAAAGTAGGAGTTGTAGCTACACCATTACTCTACACTACTGTACCGGACATTACACAAAGTAGGAGTTGTAGCTACACCATTACTCTACACTACTGTACCGGACATTACACAAAGTAGGAGTTGTAGCTACACCATTACTCTACACTACTGTACCGGACATTACACAAAGTAGGAGTTGTAGCTACACCATTACTCTACACTACTGTACCGGACATTACACAAAGTAGGAGTTGTAGACATTACACAAAGACATTAGGAGTTGTAGCTACACCATTACTCTACACTACTGTACCGGACATTACACAAAGTAGGAGTTGTAGCTACACCATTACTCTACACTACTGTACCGGACATTACACAAAGTAGGAGTTGTAGCTACACCATTACTCTACACTACTGTACCGGACATTACACAAAGTAGGAGTTGTAGCTACACCATTACTCTACACTACTGTACCGGACATTACACAAAGTAGGAGTTGTAGCTACACCATTACTCTACACTACTGTACCGGACATTACACAAAGTAGGAGTTGTAGCTACATTACCATTACTCTACACTACTGTACCGGACATTACACAAAGTAGGAGTTGTAGCTACACCATTCTACACTCTACACTACTGTACTACTGGACATTACACAAAGTAGGAGTTGTAGCTACACCATTACTCTACACTACTGTACCGGACATTACACAAAGTAGGAGTTGTAGCTACACCATTACTCTACACTACTGTACCGGACATTACACAAAGTAGGAGTTGTAGCTACACCATTATTACACTACTACACATTACTGTACTACTGGACATTACACAAAGTAGGAGTTGTAGCTACACCATTACTCTACACTACTGTACCGGACATTACACAAAGTGTAGGAGTTGTAGCTACACCATTACTCTACACTACTGTACCGGACATTACACAAAGTAGGAGTTGTAGCTACACCATTACTCTACACTACTGTACGGACATTACACAAAGTAGGAGTTGTAGCTACACCATTACTCTACACTACTGTACCGGACATTACACAAAGTAGGAGTTGTAGCTACACCATTACTCTACACTACTGTACCGGACATTACACAAAGTAGGAGTTGTAGCTACACCATTACTCTACACTACTGTACCGGACATTACACAAAGTAGGAGTTGTAGCTACACCATTACTCTACACTACTGTACCGGACATTACACAAAGTAGGAGTTGTAGCTACACCATTACTCTACACATTACATTACAAAGTAGGAGTTGTAGCTACACCATTACTCTACACTACTGTACCGGACATTACACAAAGTAGGAGTTGTAGCTACACCATTACTCTACACTACTGTACCGGACATTACACAAAGTAGGAGTTGTAGCTACACCATTACTCTACACTACTGTACCGGACATTACACAAAGTAGGAGTTGTAGCTACACCATTACTCTACACTACTGTACCGGACATTACACAAAGTAGGAGTTGTAGCTACACCATTACTCTACACTACTGTACCGGACATTACACAAAGTAGGAGTTGTAGCTACACCATTACTCTACACTACTGTACCGGACATTACACAAAGTAGGAGTTGTAGCTACACCATTACTCTACACTACTGTACCGGACATTACACAAAGTAGGAGTTGTAGCTACACCATTACTCTACACTACTGTGACATTACACAAAGTAGGAGTTGTAGGACATTACACAAAGTAGGAGTTGTAGCTACACCATTACTCTACACTACTGTACCGGACATTACACAAAGTAGGAGTTGTAGCTACACCATTACTCTACACTACTGTACCGGACATTACACAAAGTAGGAGTTGTAGCTACACCATTACTCTACACTACTGTACCGGACATTACACAAAGTAGGAGTTGTAGCTACACCATTACTCTACACTACTGTACCGGACATTACACAAAGTAGGAGTTGTAGCTACACCATTACTCTACACTACTGTACCGGACATTACACAAAGTAGGAGTTGTAGCTACACCATTACTCTACACTACTGTACCGGACATTACACAAAGTAGGAGTTGTAGCTACACCATTACTCTACACTACTGTACCGGACATTACACAAAGTAGGAGTTGTAGCTACACCATTACTCTACACTACTGTACCGGACATTACACAAAGTAGGAGTTGTAGCTACACCATTACTCTACACTACTGTACCGGACATTACACAAAGTAGGAGTTGTAGCTACACCATTACTCTACACTACTGTACCGGACATTACACAAAGTAGGAGTTGTAGCTACACCATTACTCTACACTACTGTACCGGACATTACACAAAGTAGGAGTTGTAGCTACACCATTACTCTACACTACTGTACCGGACATTACACAAAGTAGGAGTTGTAGCTACACCATTACTCTACACTACTGTACCGGACATTACACAAAAAGTTGTAGCTACACCATTACTCTACACTACTGTACCGGACATTACACAAAGAGTTGTAGCTACACCATTACTCTACACTACTGTACCGGACATTACACAAAGTAGGAGTTGTAGCTACACCATTACTCTACACTACTGTACCGGACATTACACAAAGTAGGAGTTGTAGCTACACCATTACTCTACACTACTGTGACATTACACATTAGCTACACCATTACTCTACACACTGTACCGGACATTACACAAAGTAGGAGTTGTAGCTACACCATTACTCTACACTACTGTACCGGACATTACACAAAGTAGGAGTTGTAGCTACACCATTACTCTACACTACCGGACATTACACAAAGTAGGAGTTGTAGCTACACCATTACTCTACACTACTGTACCGGACATTACACAAAGTAGGAGTTGTAGCTACACCATTACTCTACACTACTGTACCGGACATTACACAAAGTAGGAGTTGTAGCTACACCATTACTCTACACTACTGTACCGGACATTACACAAAGTAGGAGTTGTAGCTACACCATTACTCTACACTACTGTACCGGACATTACACAAAGTAGGAGTTGTAGCTACACCATTACTCTACACTACTGTACCGGACATTACACAAAGTAGGAGTTGTAGCTACACCATTACTCTACACTACTGTACCGGACATTACACAAAGTAGGAGTTGTAGCTACACCATTACTCTACACTACTGTACCGGACATTACACAAAGTAGGAGTTGTAGCTACACCATTACTCTACACTACTGTACCGGACATTACACAAAGTAGGAGTTGTAGCTACACCATTACTCTACACACTGTACCGGACATTACACAAAGTAGGAGTTGTAGCTACACCATTACTCTACACTACTGTACCGGACATTACACAAAGTAGGAGTTGTAGCTACACCAAGACATTACACAAAGTAGGAGTTGTAGCTACACCATTACTCTACACTACTGTACCGGACATTACACAAAGTAGGAGTTGTAGCTACACCATTACTCTACACTACTGTACCGGACATTACACAAAGTAGGAGTTGTAGCTACACCATTACTCTACACTACTGTACCGGACATTACACAAAGTAGGAGTTGTAGCTACACCATTACTCTACACTACTGTACCGGACATTACACAAAGTAGGAGTTGTAGCTACACCATTACTCTACACTACTGTACCGGACATTACACAAAGTAGGAGTTGTAGCTACACCATTACTCTACACTACTGTACCGGACATTACACAAAGTAGGAGTTGTAGCTACACCATTACTCTACACTACTGTACCGGACATTACACAAAGTAGGAGTTGTAGCTACACCATTACTCTACACTACTGTACCGGACATTACACAAAGTAGGAGTTGTAGCTACACCATTACTCTACACTACGGACATTACACTGCTACACCATTACTCTACACTACTGGACATTACACAAAGTAGGAGTTGTAGCTACACCATTACTCTACACTACTGTACCGGACATTACACAAAGTAGGAGTTGTAGCTACACCATTACTCTACACTACTGTACCGGACATTACACAAAGTAGGAGTTGTAGCTACACCATTACTCTACACTACTGTACCGGACATTACACAAAGTAGGAGTTGTAGCTACACCATTACTCTACACTACTGTACCGGACATTACACAAAGTAGGAGTTGTAGCTACACCATTACTCTACACTACTGTACCGGACATTACACAAAGTAGGAGTTGTAGCTACACCATTACTCTACACTACTGTACCGGACATTACACAAAGTAGGTAGTTGTAGGAGCTACACCATTACTCTACACTACTGTACCGGACATTACACAAAGTAGGAGTTGTAGCTACACCATTACTCTACACTACTGTACCGGACATTACACAAAGTAGGAGTTGTAGCTACACCATTACTCTACACTACTGTACCGGACATTACACAAAGTAGGAGTTGTAGCTACACCATTACTCTACACTACTGTACCGGACATTACACAAAGTAGGAGTTGTAGCTACACCATTACTCTACACTACTGTACCGGACATTACACAAAGTAGGAGTTGTAGCTACACCATTACTCTACACTACTGTACCGGACATTACACAAAGTAGGAGTTGTAGCTACACCATTACTCTACACTACTGTACCGGACATTACACAAAGTAGGAGTTGTAGCTACACCATTACTCTACACTACTGTACCGGACATTACACAAAGTAGGAGTTGTAGCTACACCATTACTCTACACTACTGTACCGGACATTACACAAAGTAGGAGTTGTAGCTACACCATTACTCTACACTACTGTACCGGACATTACACAAAGTAGGAGTTGTAGCTACACCATTACTCTACACTACTGTACCGGACATTACACAAAGTAGGAGTTGTAGCTACACCATTACTCTACACTACTGTACCTGTACCGGACATTACACAAAGTAGGAGTTGTAGCTACACCATTACTCTACACTACTGTACCGGACATTACACAAAGTAGGAGTTGTAGCTACACCATTACTCTACACTACTGTACCGGACATTACACAAAGTAGGAGTTGTAGCTACACCATTACTCTACACTACTGTACCGGACATTACACAAAGTAGGAGTTGTAGCTACACCATTACTCTACACTACTGTACCGGACATTACACAAAGTAGGAGTTGTAGCTACACCATTACTCTACACTACTGTACCGGACATTACACAAAGTAGGAGTTGTAGCTACACCATTACTCTACACTACTGTACCGGACATTACACAAAGTAGGAGTTGTAGCTACACCATTACTCTACACTACTGTACCGGACATTACACAAAGTAGGAGTTGTAGCTACACCATTACTCTACACTACTGTACCGGACATTACACAAAGTAGGAGTTGTAGCTACACCATTACTCTACACTACTGTACGGACATTACACAAAGTAGGAGTTGTAGCTACACACTACTGTACCGGACATTACACAAAGTAGGAGTTGTAGCTACACCATTACTCTACACTACTGTACCGGACATTACACAAAGTAGGAGTTGTAGCTACACCATTACTCTACACTACTGTACCGGACATTACACAAAGTAGGAGTTGTAGCTACACCATTACTCTACACTACTGTACCGGACATTACACAAAGTAGGAGTTGTAGCTACACCATTACTAGCTACACTACTGTACCGGACATTACACAAAGTAGGAGTTGTAGCTACACCATTACTCTACACTACTGTACCGGACATTACACAAAGTAGGAGTTGTAGCTACACCATTACTCTACACTACTGTACCGGACATTACACAAAGTAGGAGTTGTAGCTACACCATTACTCTACACTACTGTACCGGACATTACACAAAGTAGGAGTTGTAGCTACACCATTACTCTACACTACTGTACCGGACATTACACAAAGTAGGAGTTGTAGCTACACCATTACTCTACACTACTGTACCGGACATTACACAAAGTAGGAGTTGTAGCTACACCATTACTCTACACTACTGTACCGGACATTACACAAAGTAGGAGTTGTAGCTACACCATTACTCTACTGTACGGACATTACTAGTACTACTGTACCGGACATTACACAAAGTAGGAGTTGTAGCTACACCATTACTCTACACTACTGTACCGGACATTACACAAAGTAGGAGTTGTAGCTACACCATTACTCTACACTACTGTACCGGACATTACACAAAGTAGGAGTTGTAGCTACACCATTACTCTACACTACTGTACCGGACATTACACAAAGTAGGAGTTGTACACCAGCTCTACACTACACCGGACATTACACAAAGTAGGACTCTACACCTCTACACTACTGTACCGGACATTACACAAAGTAGGAGTTGTAGCTACACCATTACTCTACACTACTGTACCGGACATTACACAAAGTAGGAGTTGTAGCTACACCATTACTACTACACTACTGTACCGGACATTACACAAAGTAGGAGTTGTAGCTACACCATTACTCTACACTACTGTGACATTACACGGACATTATTACACACTGTACCGGACATTACACAAAGTAGGAGTTGTAGCTACACCATTACTCTACACTACTGTACCGGACATTACACAAAGTAGGAGTTGTAGCTACACCATTACTCTACACTACTGTACCGGACATTACACAAAGTAGGAGTTGTAGCTACACCATTACTCTACACTACTGTACCGGACATTACACAAAGTAGGAGTTGTAGCTACACCATTACTCTACACTACTGTACACGGACATTACACAAAGTAGGAGTTGTAGCTACACCATTACTCTACACTACTGTACCGGACATTACACAAAGTAGGAGTTGTAGCTACACCATTACTCTACACTACTGTACCGGACATTACACAAAGTAGGAGTTGTAGCTACACCATTACTCTACACTACTGTACCGGACATTACACAAAGTAGGAGTTGTAGCTACACCATTACTCTACACTACTGTACCGGACATTACACAAAGTAGGAGTTGTAGCTACACCATTACTCTACACTACTGTACCGGACATTACACAAAGTAGGAGTTGTAGCTACACCATTACTCTACACACTACTGACATTACCGGACATTACACAAAGTAGGAGTTGTAGCTACACCATTACTCTACACTACTGTACCGGACATTACACAAAGTAGGAGTTGTAGCTACACCATTACTACACTACGGACATTACACTAGCTACACCATTACTCTACACTACTGTACCGGACATTACACAAAGTAGGAGTTGTAGCTACACCATTACTCTACACTACTGTACCGGACATTACACAAAGTAGGAGTTGTAGCTACACCATTACTCTACACTACTGTACCGGACATTACACAAAGTAGGAGTTGTAGCTACACCATTACTCTACACTACTGTACCGGACATTACACAAAGTAGGAGTTGTAGCTACACCATTACTCTACACTACTGTACCGGACATTACACAAAGTAGGAGTTGTAGCTACACCATTACTCTACACTACTGTACCGGACATTACACAAAGTAGGAGTTGTAGCTACACCATTACTCTACACTACTGTACCGGACATTACACAAAGTAGGAGTTGTAGCTACACCATTACTCTACACTACTGTACCGGACATTACACAAAGTAGGAGTTGTAGCTACACCATTACTCTACACTACTGTACCGGACATTACACAAAGTAGGAGTTGTAGCTACACCATTACTCTACACTACTGTACCGGACATTACACAAAGTAGGAGTTGTAGCTACACCATTACTCTACACTACTGTACCGGACATTACACAAAGTAGGAGTTGTAGCTACACCATTACTCTACACTACTGTACCGGACATTACAAAGTAGGAGTTGTAGCTACACCATTACTCTACACTACTGTACCGGACATTACACAAAGTAGGAGTTGTAGCTACACCATTACTCTACACTACTGTACCGGACATTACACAAAGTAGGAGTTGTAGCTACACCATTACTCTACACTACTGTACCGGACATTACACAAAGTAGGAGTTGTAGCTACACCATTACTCTACACTACTGTACCGGACATTACACAAAGTAGGAGTTGTAGCTACACCATTACTCTACACTACTGTACCGGACATTACACAAAGTAGGAGTTGTAGCTACACCATTACTCTACACTACTGTACCGGACATTACACAAAGTAGGAGTTGTAGCTACACCATTACTCTACACTACTGTACCGGACATTACACAAAGTAGGAGTTGTAGCTACACCATTACTCTACACTACTGTACCGGACATTACACAAAGTAGGAGTTGTAGCTACACCATTACTCTACACTACTGTACCGACATTACACAAAGTAGGAGTTGTAGACATTACACAAAGTAGGAGTTGTAGCTACACCATTACTCTACACTACTGTACCGGACATTACACAAAGTAGGAGTTGTAGCTACACCATTACTCTACACTACTGTACCGGACATTACACAAAGTAGGAGTTGTAGCTACACCATTACTCTACACTACTGTACCGGACATTACACAAAGTAGGAGTTGTAGCTACACCATTACTCTACACTACTGTACCGGACATTACACAAAGTAGGAGTTGTAGCTACACCATTACTCTACACTACTGTACCGGACATTACACAAAGTAGGAGTTGTAGCTACACCATTACTCTACACTACTGTACCGGACATTACACAAAGTAGGAGTTGTAGCTACACCATTACTCTACACTACTGTACCGGACATTACACAAAGTAGGAGTTGTAGCTACACCATTACTCTACACTACTGTACCGGACATTACACAAAGTAGGAGTTGTAGCTACACCATTACTCTACACTACTGTACCGGACATTACACAAAGTAGGAGTTGTAGCTACACCATTACTCTACACTACTGTACCGGACATTACACAAAGTAGGAGTTGTAGCTACACCATTACTCTACACTACTGTAGACATTACACTACACCATTACTCTACACTACTGTACCGGACATTACACAAAGTAGGAGTTGTAGCTACACCATTACTCTACACTACTGTACCGGACATTACACAAAGTAGGAGTTGTAGCTACACCATTACTCTACACTACTGTACCGGACATTACACAAAGTAGGAGTTGTAGCTACACCATTACTCTACACTACTGTACCGGACATTACACAAAGTAGGAGTTGTAGCTACACCATTACTCTACACTACTGTACCGGACATTACACAAAGTAGGAGTTGTAGCTACACCATTACTCTACACTACTGACATTACACAAAGTAGGAGTTGGACATTACGGACATTACAAGTAGGAGTTGTAGCTACACCATTACTCTACACTACTGTACCGGACATTACACAAAGTAGGAGTTGTAGCTACACCATTACTCTACACTACTGTACCGGACATTACACAAAGTAGGAGTTGTAGCTACACCATTACTCTACACTACTGTACCGGACATTACACAAAGTAGGAGTTGTAGCTACACCATTACTCTACTACTGACATTACAAAGTAGGAGGACATTACTACAAAGACATTACACAAAGGAGTTGTGCTACACCATTACTCTACACTACTGTACCGGACATTACACAAAGTAGGAGTTGTAGCTACACCATTACTCTACACTACTGTACCGGACATTACACAAAGTAGGAGTTGTAGCTACACCATTACTCTACACTACTGTACCGGACATTACACAAAGTAGGAGTTGTAGCTACACCATTACTCTACACTACTGTACCGGACATTACACAAAGTAGGAGTTGTAGCTACACCATTACTCTACACTACTGTACCGGACATTACACAAAGTAGGAGTTGTAGCTACACCATTACTCTACACTACTGTACCGGACATTACACAAAGTAGGAGTTGTAGCTACACCATTACTCTACACTACTGTACCGGACATTACACAAAGTAGGAGTTGTAGCTACACCATTACTCTACACTACTGTACCGGACATTACACAAAGTAGGAGTTGTAGCTACACCATTACTCTACACTACTGTACCGGACATTACACAAAGTAGGAGTTGTAGCTACACCATTACTCTACACTACTGTACCGGACATTACACAAAGTAGGAGTTGTAGCTACACCATTACTCTACACTACTGTACCGGACATTACACAAAGTAGGAGTTGTAGCTACACCATTACTCTACACTACTGTACCGGACATTACACAAAGTAGGAGTTGTAGCTACACCATTACTCTACACTACTGTACCGGACATTACACAAAGTAGGAGTTGTAGCTACACCATTACTCTACACTACTGTACCGGACATTACACAAAGTAGGAGTTGTAGCTACACCATTACTCTACACTACTGTACCGGACATTACACAAAGTAGGAGTTGTAGCTACACCATTATTACACTACTGTACCACTACTGCTACACCATTACTCTACACTACCGGACATTACACAAAGTAGGAGTTGTAGCTACACTACCATTACTCTACACTACTGTACCGGACATTACACAAAGTAGGAGTTGTAGCTACACCATTACTCTACACTACTGTACCGGACATTACACAAAGTAGGAGTTGTAGCTACACCATTACTCTACACTACTGTACCGGACATTACACAAAGTAGGAGTTGTAGCTACACCATTACTCTACACTACTGTACCGGACATTACACAAAGTAGGAGTTGTAGCTACACCATTACTCTACACTACTGTACCGGACATTACACAAAGTAGGAGTTGTAGCTACACCATTACTCTACACTACTGTACCGGACATTACACAAAGTAGGAGTTGTAGCTACACCATTACTCTACACTACTGTACCGGACATTACACAAAGTAGGAGTTGTAGCTACACCATTACTCTACACTACTGTACCGGACATTACACAAAGTAGGAGTTGTAGCTACACCATTACTCTACACTACTGTACCGGACATTACACAAAGTAGGAGTTGTAGCTACACCATTACTCTACACTACTGTACCGGACATTACACAAAGTAGGAGTTGTAGCTACACCATTACTCTACACTACTGTACCGGACATTACACAAAGTAGGAGTTGTAGCTACACCATTACTCTACACTACTGTACCGGACATTACACAAAGTAGGAGTTGTAGCTACACCATTACTCTACACTACTGTACCGGACATTACACAAAGTAGGAGTTGTAGCTACACTACTGTACCGGACATTACACATTACCATTACTCTACACTACTGTACCGGACATTACACAAAGTAGGAGTTGTAGCTACACCATTACTCTACACTACTGTACCGGACATTACACAAAGTAGGAGTTGTAGCTACACCATTACTCTACACTACTGTACCGGACATTACACAAAGTAGGAGTTGTAGCTACACCATTACTCTACACTACTGTACCGGACATTACACAAAGTAGGAGTTGTAGCTACACCATTACTCTACACTACTGTACCGGACATTACACAAAGTAGGAGTTGTAGCTACACCATTACTCTACACTACTGTACCGGACATTACACAAAGTAGGAGTTGTAGCTACACCATTACTCTACACTACTGTACCGGACATTACACAAAGTAGGAGTTGTAGCTACACCATTACTCTACACTACTGTACCGGACATTACACAAAGTAGGAGTTGTAGCTACACCATTACTCTACACTACTGTACCGGACATTACACAAAGTAGGAGTTGTAGCTACACCATTACTCTACACTACTGTACCGGACATTACACAAAGTAGGAGTTGTAGCTACACCATTAGCTACACGGACATTACACTCTACACTACTGTACCGGACATTACACAAAGTAGGAGTTGTAGCTACACCATTACTCTACACTACTGTACCGGACATTACACAAAGTAGGAGTTGTAGCTACACCATTACTCTACACTACTGTACCGGACATTACACAAAGTAGGAGTTGTAGCTACACCATTACTCTACACTACTGTACCGGACATTACACAAAGTAGGAGTTGTAGCTACACCATTACTCTACACTACTGTACCGGACATTACACAAAGTAGGAGTTGTAGCTACACCATTACTCTACACTACTGTACCGGACATTACACAAAGTAGGAGTTGTAGCTACACCATTACTCTACACTACTGTACCGGACATTACACAAAGTAGGAGTTGTAGCTACACCATTACTCTACACTACTGTACCGGACATTACACAAAGTAGGAGTTGTAGCTACACCATTACTCTACACTACTGTACCGGACATTACACAAAGTAGGAGTTGTAGCTACACCATTACTCTACACTACTGTACCGGACATTACACAAAGTAGGAGTTGTAGCTACACCATTACTCTACACTACTGTACCGGACATTACACAAAGTAGGAGTTGTAGCTACACCATTACTCTACACTACTGTACCGGACATTACACAAAGTAGGAGTTGTAGCTACACCATTACTCTACACTACTGTACATTACACAAAGTAGGAGTTGTAGCTACACCATTACTCTACACTACTGTACCGGACATTACACAAAGTAGGAGTTGTAGGACATTACACAAAGTAGGAGTTGTAGCTACACCATTACTCTACACTACTGTACCGGACATTACACAAAGTAGGAGTTGTAGCTACACCATTACTCTACACTACTGTACCGGACATTACACAAAGTAGGAGTTGTAGCTACACATTACTCTACACTACTGTACCGGACATTACACAAAGTAGGAGTTGTAGCTACACCATTACTCTACACTACTGTACCGGACATTACACAAAGTAGGAGTTGTAGCTACACCATTACTCTACACTACTGTACCGGACATTACACAAAGTAGGAGTTGTAGCTACACCATTACTCTACACTACTGTACCGGACATTACACAAAGTAGGAGTTGTAGCTACACCATTACTCTACACTACTGTACCGGACATTACACAAAGTAGGAGTTGTAGCTACACCATTACTCTACACTACTGTACCGGACATTACACAAAGTAGGAGTTGTAGCTACACCATTACTCTACACTACTGTACCGGACATTACACAAAGTAGGAGTTGTAGCTACACCATTACTCTACACTACTGTACCGGACATTACACAAAGTAGGAGTTGTAGCTACACCATTACTCTACACTACTGTACCGGACATTACACAAAGTAGGAGTTGTAGCTACACCATTACTCTACACTACTGTACCGGACATTACACAAAGTAGGAGTTGCAAGAAAAGCTAGCATGTCGACCAGAGAGACACAACAGAAGGGTGAATCTCAATCGTCTACAAGTGGCTTCCTCTCCTCTCCTCTCCTCTCCTCTCCTCTCCTCTCCCTTCAAATCAATGCAGATGGAAAGAAGACAAGGAGAGGAAACCACTGTAGACGATTGAGGCACCCATTGTCTTATGCCATAATACCTTGCTGGAGGTCTTGGCTAAGACATCCTGCAGCTCCATGATCTTCTGCACCAGCCCATGGAAGTCATTGCAGGTGGGGCAAGCTGAAACACAGGTAAGTCATGGTAATGTAATGTTGGCATGATAGTTCCATTGTCAATGTCCATGTAACTGTACTGGCAAGGATATTAGAGCTATACTGTAAATGCATGTGTAGCTGATGTTGCCTTTTGTGGGCATCTCATTTTAGATGCAGAGTTTCCAGACTTTTATAGTGGCTGTACAATAATGTACATGTCATCATGTTATCATCAGAGTTTCCAGACTTTTATAGGTACTAAATGTAACTGTTCTCTTACTGCGGTTGAGGTCTGGACACTGGGAGATGTAGCCTTGAGGCATGACGACCAGCTGAACATCCTGCATTATACCCTGTAGAGACAGTGAGAGACGGGAGGAGGAAGAGAAAGGGAGAAGGGGAGAGAGGGAGAGAGCGAGAAGGGGAGAGAGTTTGAAGAATAACAGAGAAGGGGAGAGAGTTTGAGGCAGAATAACAGAGAGAGAAAGGGAGGAGAGATAGAGGTTTAGACAGAATAACAGAGAGAGGGAGGAGAGAGAGAGAGGTTTAGACAGAATAACAGAGAGAGGGAGGAGACAGAGAGAGGTTTAGACAGAATAACAGAGAGAGGGAGGGGAGAGAGAGAGGTTTAGACAGAATAACAGAGAGAGGGAGTAGAGAGAGAGAGTGGGAGAGGTTGACCTCAGATCATATCTATGCAGGATGAGTTAGCTTAGCTGAGCTCTATGAGTGTGACGGTAGCTGACAGTTGGAATCACTAGAAGCTGATGAGACAGAGGTACAGAACCAGCTACCTGACAGTTGGAATCACTAGAAGCTGATGAGACAGAGGTACAGAACCAGCTACCTGACAGTTAGAATCACTAGAAGCTGATGAACAGAGGTACAGAACCAGCTACCTGACAGTTGGAATCACTAGAAGCTGATGAGACAGAGGTACAGAACCAGCTACCTGACAGTTGGAATCACTAGAAGCTGATGAGACAGAGGTACAGAACCAGCTACCTGACAGTTGGAATCACTAGAAGCTGATGAACAGAGGTACAGAACCAGCTACCTGACAGTTGGAATCACTAGAAGCTGATGAACAGAGGTACAGAACCAGCTACCTGACAGTTGGAATCACTAGAATTTGTTGAGACAGAGGTACAGACAGATGTTTCAGAACCAACTGTGTGTTTTGGAGATGACGGATCCACTGTTTCGAAACTGATGTGATGAAAGGCTTTGTGTGTCACGCCCTGATCTGTTTCTCCTGTCTTTGTGGTTGTCGCCACCCCCTTCAGGTGTCGCCAATCTTCCTCATTATCCCCAGTGTATTTAAACCTGTGTTCTCTGTTTATCTGTTCCCAGTTGTTTTGTTTTCCCAGTTTTTGACCATTCTGCCTGCCCTGAGCCTGTCTGCTATTCTGTACCTTGTCACACCACCCTGGATTACTGACCTCTGCCCTGAGCCTGTCTGCTGTTCTGTACCTTGTCACACCACCCTGGATTACTGACCTCTGACCTGAGCCTGTCTGCCGTTCTGTACCTTGTCACACCACCCTGGATTACTGACCTCTGCCCTGAGCCTGTCTGCTGTTCTGTACCTTGTCACACCACCCTGGATTACTGACCTCTGCCCTGAGCCTGTCTGCCGTTCTGTACCTTGTCACACCACCCTGGATTACTGACCTCTGCCCTGAGCCTGTCTGCTGTTCTGTACCTTGTCACACCACCCTGGATTACTGGCCTCTGCCCTGAGCCTGTCTGCTGTTCTGTACCTTGTCACACCACCCTGGACAACTGACCTCTGCCCTGAGCCTGCCTGCTGTTCTGTACCTTGTCACACCACCCTGGACTACTGACCTCTGCCCTGAGCCTGTCTGCTGTTCTGTACCTTGTCACACCACCCTGGATTACTGGCCTCTGCCCTGAGCCTGTCTGCTGTTCTGTACCTTGTCACACCACCCTGGATTACTGACCTCTGCCCTGAGCCTGTCTGCTGTTCTGTACCTTGTCACACCACCCTGGACTACTGACCTCTGCCCTGAGCCTGTCTGCTGTTCTGTACCTTGTCACACCACCCTGGATTACTGACCTCTGCCCTGAGCCTGTCTGCCGTTCTGTACCTTGTCACACCACCCTGGATTACTGACCTCTGCCCTGAGCCTGTCTGCTGTTCTGTACCTTGTCACACCACCCTGGATTACTGGCCTCTGCCCTGAGCCTGTCTGCTGTTCTGTACCTTGTCACACCACCCTGGATTACTGACCTCTGCCCTGAGCCTGTCTGCTGTTCTGAACCTTGTCACACCACCCTGGATTACTGACCTCTGCCCTGAGCCTGTCTGCTGTTCTGTACCTTGTCACACCACCCTGGATTACTGGCCTCTGCCCTGAGCCTGTCTGCTGTTCTGTACCTTGTCACACCACCCTGGATTACTGACCTCTGCCCTGAGCCTGTCTGCTGTTCTGTACCTTGTCACACCACCCTGGATTACTGGCCTCTGCCCTGAGCCTGTCTGCTGTTCTGTACCTTGTCACACCACCCTGGATTACTGGCCTCTGCCCTGAGCCTGTCTGCTATTCTGTACCTTGTCACACCACCCTGGATTACTGGCCTCTGACCTGAGCCTGCCTGCCGTTCTGTACCTTGTCACACCACCCTGGATTACTGACCTCTGACCTGAGCCTGCCTGCCGATATATTCTGTACCTTGTCACACCACCCTGGATTACTGACCTCTGACCTGAGCCTGCCTGCCGTTCTGTACCTTGTCACACCACCCTGGATTACTGACCTCTGCCCTGAGCCTGCCTGCCGTTCTGTACCTTGTCACACCACCCTGGATTACTGACCTCTGACCTGAGCCTGCCTGCCGCTCTGTACCTTGTCACACCACCCTGGATTACTGACCTCTGCCCTGAGCCTGCCTGCCGTTCTGTACCTTGTCACACCACCCTGGATTACTGACCTCTGACCTGAGCCTGCCTGCTTGTGGCTCTGTACCTTGTCACACCACCCTGGATTACTGACCTCTGCCCTGAGCCTGTCTGCTGTTCTGAACCTTGTCACACCACCCTGGATTACTGACCTCTGCCCTGAGCCTGTCTGCCGTTCTGTACCTTGTCACACCACCCTGGATTACTGACCTCTGACCTGAGCCTGCCTGCCGTTCTGTACCTTGTCACACCACCCTGGATTACTGACCTCTGACCTGAGCCTGTCTGCTGTTCTGTACCTTGTCACACCACCCTGGACTACTGACCTCTGCCCTGAGCCTTCCTGCCGTTCTGTACCTTGTCACACCACCCTGGATTACTGACCTCTGACCTGAGCCTTCCTGCCGTTCTGTACCTTGTCACACCACCCTGGACTACTGACCTCTGCCTAATGCAATTGAAGGCATGTATCAAATTCTTGCTTGTAGTGAAATTCCCAAAATCATATCCATCCGTTTAATTTAACGCAATGGTTGTGTGTGGTCATAGATTGATTTCATCGCAGTTTTGAGTGGGACAGCCTACGTGTTGCTCTGAGCGTGTCAAGGGCCTAGCTCGCGTCGTGAGACAGTAGGGGTGCTGAGGGTGCGCCTACCTCTGTCGACAAAACATAATCATCAACTTGTTTTGACAAACAGGATATATTCTGTCATTCGTTGGAGGTCATGAGCTCAAGCTTGAGATAACGTTGGTCATTTGACTTGTGTTTGACTGCCGTTAGAAAGTGTTTCTGATCTGACAACACTACAGCCACTTGTGGCTCTGTGCGTCGTGAGACAGCCTACTTGTGGCTCTGTGCGTCGTGAGATAGCCTACTTGTGGCTCTGTGCGTCAGTGAGAATCTTATTTGTGAGAACTCTGGCATATCTTGAGACAGCCTTTAGTTGTGGCAATTTTTGCAGTATGTCCCAGGACACTCTGGATACATTATTCTCGGTATTGAAACTTAGTAGATTTTCAGGAAAATATGAATCCCCACAACATACCTTGAAGTATCCATGGGCCTGGTTCCTCTGTCCGAGCCAGATGGTGGTGTCAGAGGGAATGTCCATAGACGGATTCTCTATCACCCTCTCATAGATCCTAGAGGACAAGAGGAATACAAGGAGATACTATACTGTTTATTCACAGAACATACTGGAGGATAGAATACTGTTTATACACAGAACATACTGGAGGATAGAATACTGTTTATACACAGAACATACTGGAGGATAGAACATACAGAACATACTGGAGGATAGAATACTGTTTATACACAGAACATACTGGAGGATAGAATACTGTTTACACACAGAACATACTGGAGGATAGAATACTGTTTATATACAGAACATACTGGAGGATAGAATACTGTTTATACACAGAACATACTGGAGGATAGAATACTGTTTATACACAGAACATACTGGAGGATAGAATACTGTTTATACACAGAACATACTGGAGGATAGAATACTGTTTATACACAGAACATACTGGAGGATAGAATACTGTTTATACACAGAACATACTGGAGGATAGAATACTGTTTACACACAGAACATAATGAACTGTTACTCATTCAAATAGATGACACAGTGTTTGCATTTTACATTCCATTAGGAAAAATGTTTCCTTCCCTGCTTTAGGAGACACAACAGCAGTACTACCCAGGGCCGTAGTTCTTCACTCCCAGCCCTGCTCACGTTCAGCCTTCCACAGTAACACCTGCTTCACCAGATTGTCAAGACCTGGATGATTGGTTTATTAGCTGACTCAGGTGTTATAGTGCTGGGTTGTAACACCATCCCGCTCACCATTGGCATCCCTAACACTTCCAACACCCCGACAGCGTCATGGTGCAAATCATACGCAGCATCATCTGGATCTGTGTGCAACAAAAGATCTGTGTGCAACATTCACCTTCTGCTACCGTTTGTGTCACGCCGTCTACGTATACAGTTTGACCCAGACGTTTGATAAATCCAACATATACACCCCACAGAACACACTGTTGCTGCCTCTGCAATGCTGTGCTGCAAGGCAAACGCAGCGTTTCATTGGAAATGAATGTCTTTCTGATGTACCAAAACGCAGTGACGCTGTCGGTGTGTTCCAAGCGTAAAGCACTGGTACCCTGAAGGTATTCTCTCTCCCTCCATTCACGACAACCCTTTCTGCTCTCTCTGTGTCTCTCAATTCATGTGCTTTATTGGCAAGGGAAACATATGTTAACATTGCCAAAGCAAGTGAAGTAGACTACCATTCAAAAGCTTGGGGTCACTTAGAAATGTCCTTGTTTTTGAAAGAAAATTTAAAAAATTGTCCATTAAAATAACATCAAATTGATCAGAAATATAGTGTAGACATTGTTAATGTTGTGAATGACTATTGTAGCTGGAAACGACTGATTTTTAATGGAATATCTACATAGGTGTACAGAGGTTGATCCTCAGCAATGATCACTCCTGTGTTCCAATGGCACGTTGTGTTAGCTAATCCAAGTTTATCAGTGCCACACTCACCTGTTACAGTCGACGTGCAGCACCACGTGGGAGACACTGACGGCCACAGACAGCTTGTGCCAACGGTCGTCTGCCAGGGAGTAGGGGAACCCCTCAGTGTGTTGCCGCTGGTCCCTGGTGCGGTAGTGGAGGCGGATCTCATTACGCTGCCCACTGCTCTCCAACTCCAGATACCTGGATAACAGACACACTCAATCTATTAGTATCTGTTACAATGGCTGACGCCTGAGAGGTAATTGCTGTAGGTTTTTCCTTTTGAAACTACTGTTTCTGTGGTACAACGTGTCATCATTCAGAGAACTAAAAAGTGGGACTGAAAAGCTGCAGGGAAAAAGCTGCAGACACATTCAAACAAGTAAATCAACAGTAGTTGCATTGCTCTTAAACCTGCAGGGACTACAGTGGAAAACACTTCCAAGAAAGAATTCCTCAATTACAGAGGAGAGTTTACAGAGGAGTTTACAGAGGAGTTTACAGAGGAGAGTTTACAGAGGAGTTTACAGAGGAGTTTACAGAGGAGAGTTTACAGAGGAGTTTACAGAGGAGTTTACAGAGTAGTTTAAGGAGGAGATTACAGAGGAGTTTACAGAGGAGATTACAGAGAAGTTTACAGAGGAGTTTACAGAGTAGTTTACAGAGGAGTTTACAGAGGAGTTTACAGAGGAGTTTACAGAGGAGTTTACAGAGGAGTTTACAGAGGAGTTTACAGAGTAGTTTAAGGAGGAGATTACAGAGGAGTTTACAGAGGAGATTACAGAGGAGTTTACAGAGGAGTTTACAGAGGAGTTTACAGAGGAGTTTACAGAGTAGTTTACGGAGGAGTTTACGGAGGAGATTACAGAGGAGTTTACAGAGGAGTTTACAGAGGAGATTACAGAGGAGTTTACAGAGGAGTTTACAGAGGAGTTTACAGAGGAGTTTACAGAGGAGTTTACGGAGGAGTTTACAGAGGAGTTTACGGAGGAGTTTACAGAGGAGTTTACAGAGGAGTTTACAGAGGAGTTTACAGAGAAGTTTACGGAGGAGTTTACAGAGGAGTTTACAGAGTAGTGTTCATCTCTCTGATTAGAGCACCGAGCCAGAGTATTCATCTCTCTGATTAGAACACCCAGCCAGAGTATGTGTGTGTGTGTGTGTGTGTGTGTGTGTGTGTGTGTGTGTGTGTGTGTGTGTGTGTGTGTGTGTGTGTGTGTGTGTGTGTGTGTGTGTGTGTGTGTGTGTGTGTGTGTGTGTTAACAAAGCACTGATCCATGAGATAAAGGAAGATGACAGGTTGACTGTGACCTTAGAGGCCATGTCATCAACACTGTGTCTGGGGGGAGAAAATGTCACAGGTCTTTCTCCAACACTGACGACAGACAATCAATCATTCGAGATATGCCTCTGTCTGTTTACCCATCTGCAGAAAGGAGTGGAAGTATGGAGGGGTGGATTGATGGAGGGATGAAGGGATAGATTGAAGCCATTACATAAATGATTGGAAGGAAAAAATAATTGGATAGATAGATACAGTGGGGCGAAAAAGTATTTAGTCAGCCACCAATTGTGCATGTTCTCCCACTTAAAAAGATGAGAGAGGCCTATAAATTTCATCATAGGTACACTTCAACTATGGCAGACAAAATGAGAAAAAAAAATCCAGAAAATCACATTGTAGAATTTTTAATGAATTTATTTGCAAATTATAGTGGAAAATAAGTATTTGGTCAATAACAAAAGTGTATCTCAATACTTTGTTATATACCCTTTGTTGGCAATGACAGAGGTCAAACGTTTTCTGTAAGTCTTCACAAGGTTTTCACACACTGTTGCTGGTATTTTGGCCCATTCCTCCATGCAGATCTCCTCTAGAGCAGTGATGTTTTGGGGCTGTTGCTGGGCAACACGGACTTTCAACTCCCTCCAAAGATTTCTATGGGGTTGAGATCTGGAGACTGGCTAGGCCACTCCAGGACCTTGAAATGCTTCTTATGAAGCCACTCCTTCGTTGCCCGGGCGGTGTGTTTGGGATCATTGTCATGCTGAAAGACCCAGCCACATTTCATCTTCAATGCCCTTGCTGATGGAAGGAGGTTTTCACTCAAAATCACATGATACATGGCCCCATTCATTCTTTCCTTTGCACGGATCAGTCGTCCTGGTCCCTTTGCAGAAAAACAGCCCCAAAGCATGATGTTCTTTGGATGCAACTCTGCATTCTTTGTCCTCCAAACACGACGAGTTGAGTTTTTACCAAAAAGTTCAATTTTGGTTTCATCTGACCATATGACATTCTCCCAATCTTCTTCTGGATCATCCAAATGCTCTCTAGCAAACTTCAGACAGGCCTGGACATTTACTGGCTTAAGCAGGGGGACACGTCTGGCACTGCAGGATTTGAGTCCCTGGCGGCATAGTGTGTTACTGATGGTAGGCTTTGTTACTTTGGTCCCAGCTCTCTGCAGGTCATTCACTAGGTCCTGCAGGTCATTTTTGCTCACCGTTCTTGTGATCATTTTGACCCCACGGGGTGAGATCTTGCGTGGAGCCCCAGATCGAGGGAGATTATCAGTGGTCGTGTATGTCTTCCATTTCCTAATAATTGCTCCCACAGTTGATTTCTTCAAACCAAGCTGCTTACCTATTGCAGATTCAGTCTTCCCAGCCTGGTGCAGGTCTACAATTTTGTTTCTGGTGTCCTTTGACAGCTCTTTGGTCTTGGCCATAGTGGAGTTTGGAGTGTGACTGTTTGAGGTTGTGGACAGGTGTCTTTTATACTGATAACAAGTTCCAACAGGTGCCATTAATACAGGTAACGAGTGGAGAACAGAGGAGCCTCTTAAAGAAGAAGTTACAGGTCTGTGAGAGCCAGAAATCTTGCTTGTTTGTAGGTGACAAAATACTTATTTTCCACCCTGATTTGCAAATAAATTCATTAAAAATCCTACAATGTGATTTTCTGGATTTTTTTGGTGGCTGACTAAATACTTTTTTGCCCCACTGTAGATAGATAGATAGATAGATAGATAGATAGATAGATAGATAGATAGATAGATAGATAGATAGATAGATAGATAGATAGATAGATAGATAGATAGATAGATAGATAGATAGATAGATAGATAGATAGATAGATAGATAGATAGATAGATAGATAGATAGATAGATAGATAGATAGATAGATAGATAGATAGATAGATAGATAGATGTAGGGGCGGAAGGATAGAGGAATGGATGGATGAAGGGATAGATTGAAGCCATTACAAAAAGGACAGAGGAAAACCAGAAGGACAGAGGGATGGAATGCTTCCACTGAAGAAAGGACAAGCTGATTTGCTCTGCTTCTCCCAAAGGATGTATTTTCCACATTTAAAATTAAAGAGAATGAACAAATCCATATAAAGCTGTCCTTGGAGGCAGGAACAATGAAAACGGGGATAAATCATAATCTGACTGTTTAACCTAATATGGACTGTCTTCAAAACAACAACAGAGCCTTGGCAGTGAAGTGCTAATACTATTGTTCAAATGACCTCATGAAATCCATGCCCAAATCCCACACCATAAAAACAATGGCAGGCTGAACTTTATAAGATGACACTTGGGAAATCTTGACAGATGGTACACAGTCTGATCTATATGACTGGTTGGTGTAAGTCAGCATTGTACCGGACCTTTCAGGTTCTTGCCTCTTTATTACAGGGTCCACATATGGAGTCCAGTGGTGGATGGTGGCAATTTAAATGGGGAGGACTGGCTCATAGTAATGGCTCATAGTAATGGCTCATAGTAATGGCTCATAGTAATGGCTCGTAGTAATGGCTCGTAGTAATGGCTCGTAGTAATGGCTCATAGTAATGGCTCATGGTAATGGCTCATGGTAATGGCTCATAGTAATGGATCATAGTAATGGCTCATAGTAATGGATCATAGTAATGGCTCATACTAATGGCTCATGGTAATGGCTCATAGTAATGGCTCATAGTAATGGCTCATAGTAATGGCTCATAGTAATGGCTCATAGTAATGGCTCATAGTAATGGCTCATAGTAATGGCTCATAGTAATGGCTCATAGTAATGGCTCATAGTAATGGCTCGTAGTAATGGCTCATAGTAATGGCTCATAGTAATGGCTCATAGTAATGGCTCATAGTAATGGCTCATAGTAATGGCTCATAGTAATGGCTCGTAGTAATGGCTCATAGTAATGGCTCGTAGTAATGGCTCATAGTAATGGCTCATAGTAATGGCTGGAACGGAATTAATGGAATCTTATCAAACGCCTGATTATTTATACCATTCCATTCACTTTGTTTCATCCATTTTTTATGAGCCATCCTCCCTTCACCAGCCTCCTCAGATTGAGTTCCCCTTCAGCTGTTTTTACTGACTCTACTGTATAAAACAGCCAGTGTGCTAACTTAGCATGTAGTGCTGCTTCCCTGAACCAGCCTCTGACTGGACTTCAACCAGGGTCCTCTATAATGTCTCTGACTGGACTTCAACCAGGGTCCTCTATAATGTCTCTGACTGGACTTCAACCAGTGTCCTCTATAGTGTCTCTGACTGGACTTCAACCAGGGTCCTCTATAATGTCTCTGACTGGACTTCAACCAGGGTCCTCTATAGTGTCTCTGACTGGACTTCAACCAGGGTCCTCTATAATGTCTCTGACTGGACTTCAACCAGGGTCCTCTATAATGTCTCTGACTGGACTTCAACCAGTGTCCTCTATAGTGTCTCTGACTGGACTTCAACCAGGGTCCTCTATAGTGTCTCTGACTGGACTTCAACCAGGGTCCTCTATAATGTCTCTGACTGGACTTCAACCAGGGTCCTCTATAATGTCTCTGACTGGACTTCAACCAGGGTCCTCTATAATGTCTCTGACTGGACTTCAACCAGGGTCCTCTATAATGTCTCTGACTGGACTTCAACCAGGGTCCTCTATAGTGTCTCTGACTGGACTTCAACCAGGGTCCTCTATAATGTCTCTGACTGGACTTCAACCAGGGTCCTCTATAATGTCTCTGACTGGACTTCAACCAGGGTCCTCTATAATGTCTCTGACTGGACTTCAACCAGGGTCCTCTATAGTGTCTCTGACTGGACTTCAACCAGGGTCCTCTATAATGTCTCTGACTGGACTTCAACCAGGGTCCTCTATAATGTCTCTGACTGGACTTCAACCAGGGTCCTCTATAGTGTCTCTGACTGGACTTCAACCAGGGTCCTCTATAATGTCTCTGACTGGACTTCAACCAGGGTCCTCTATAGTGTCTCTGACTGGACTTCAACCAGGGTCCTCTATAGTGTCTCTGACTGGACTTCAACCAGGGTCCTCTATAATGTCTCTGACTGGACTTCAACCAGGGTCCTCTATAATGTCTCTGACTGGACTTCAACCAGGGTCCTCTATAGTGTCTCTGACTGGACTTCAACCAGGGTCCTCTATAGTGTCTCTGACTGGACTTCAACCAGGGTCCTCTATATGTCTCTGACTGGACTTCAACCAGGGTCCTCTATAATGTCTCTGACTGGACTTCAACCAGGGTCCTCTATAGTGTCTCTGACTGGACTTCAACCAGGGTCCTCTATAGTGTCTCTGACTGGACTTCAACCAGGGTCCTCTATAATGTCTCTGACTGGACTTCAACCAGGGTCCTCTATAATGTCTCTGACTGGACTTCAACCAGGGTCCTCTATAATGTCTCTGACTGGACTTCAACCAGGGTCCTCTATAGTGTCTCTGACTGGACTTCAACCAGGGTCCTCTATAGTGTCTCTGACTGGACTTCAACCAGGGTCCTCTATAATGTCTGACTGGACTTCAACCAGGGTCCTCTATAGTGTCTCTGACTGGACTTCAACCAGGGTCCTCTATAGTGTCTCTGACTGGACTTCAACCAGGGTCCTCTATAATGTCTCTGACTGGACTTCAACCAGGGTCCTCTATAGTGTCTCTGACTGGACTTCAACCAGGGTCCTCTATAGTGTCTCTGACTGGACTTCAACCAGGGTCCTCTATAATGTCTCTGACTGGACTTCAACCAGGGTCCTCTATAATGTCTCTGACTGGACTTCAACCAGGGTCCTCTATAATGTCTCTGACTGGACTTCAACCAGGGTCCTCTATAGTGTCTCTGACTGGACTTCAACCAGGGTCCTCTATAGTGTCTCTGACTGGACTTCAACCAGGGTCCTCTATAATGTCTCTGACTGGACTTCAACCAGGGTCCTCTATAGTGTCTCTGACTGGACTTCAACCAGGGTCCTCTATAGTGTCTCTGACTGGACTTCAACCAGGGTCCTCTATAGTGTCTCTGACTGGACTTCAACCAGGGTCCTCTATAATGTCTGACTGGACTTCAACCAGGGTCCTCTATAGTGTCTCTGACTGGACTTCAACCAGGGTCCTCTATAATGTCTGACTGGACTTCAACCAGGGTCCTCTATAATGTCTGACTGGACTTCAACCAGGGTCCTCTATAGTGTCTCTGACTGGACTTCAACCAGGGTCCTCTATAATGTCTCTGACTGGACTTCAACCAGGGTCCTCTATAATGTCTCTGACTGGACTTCAACCAGGGTCCTCTATAATGTCTCTGACTGGACTTCAACCAGTCAGACACCAGTCAGACACATGTTCTTACCTCCATTACATAACAGCACACAAATGGTTTCTAAGTCAAGATGTGTGTCTTACCTGTGTTCTGCATAGTGTATGGAGAGGACTGTGTCTTACCTGTGTTCTGCATAGTGTATGGAGAGGACTGTGTCTTACCTGTGTTCTGCATGGTGTATGAAGAGGACTGTGTCTTACCTGTGTTCTGCATGGTGTATGAAGAGGACTGTGTCTTACCTGTGTTCTGCATAGTGTATGGAGAGGACTGTGTCTTACCTGTGTTCTGCATGGTGTATGAAGAGGACTGTGTCTTACCTGTGTTCTGCATAGTGTATGGAGAGGACTGTGTCTTACCTGTGTTCTGCATAGTGTATGGAGAGGACTGTGTCTTACCTGTGTTCTGCATGGTGTATGAAGAGGACTGTGTCTTACCTGTGTTCTGCATAGTGTATGGAGAGGACTGTGTCTTACCTGTGTTCTGCATAGTGTATGGAGAGGACTGTGTCTTACCTGTGTTCTGCATAGTGTATGGAGAGGACTGTGTCTTACCTGTGTTCTGCATAGTGTATGGAGAGGACTGTGTCTTACCTGTGTTCTGCATGGTGTATGAAGAGGACTGTGTCTTACCTGTGTTCTGCATAGTGTATGAAGAGGACTGTGTCTCACCTGTGTTCTGCATAGTGTATGGAGAGGACTGTGTCTTACCTGTGTTCTGCATAGTGTATGGAGAGGACTGTGTCTTACCTGTGTTCTGCATAGTGTATGGACAGGACTGTGTCTTACCTGTGTTCTGCATGGTGTATGGAGAGGACTGTGTCTTACCTGTGTTCTGCATAGTGTATGGAAAGCAGAACTCCAGAGTTGAGTCTCTCCTGCTTCAGAGTGGCCAGCACAGTAAACTCTGTCTTGTCTCTCAGCTTCTGGAGCATCACCTCTGCTACATCCTCCTTCACCCTCACGTTCCTCCATGAGTCTGAGGAGAGAGAGAGAGAGAGAGAGAGAGAGAGAGAGAGAGAGAGAGAGAGAAGAGAGAGAGAGAGAGAGAGAGAGAGAGAGTGAGAGAAATCAGAGAGAGAGAAAGCAGAGAGAGAGAAAGCAGAGAGAGAAAAGGCAGAGAGGGAGAAAGTTCTCTGAATCTTAGTGTTGTTGGCCACAATTGAGCATCAAGCACTGTAGTCCAAACAGGTGCTAATATTAGAGTTGATCTATAAATGTAACGGCTGTGGGTACTGGAGGAGAGATTTAGGACACACTGCATTATGTAACACTGGTTATCCAACAAAATATAGTACCAGTCAAAAGTTTGGACAAGCCTACTCATTCAAGGGTTGTAAGTAAGAACAACAAAAAATCCAAGGATATAGACATATCTGATGTTGGCAGAAAGCTTCAATTCTTGTTAAACAAATCAAAATATATTGTATATTTGAGATTCTTCAAAGTATCCACACTTTGCCTTGATGACAGCTTTGCACACTCTTGCCATTCTCTCAACCAGCTTCACCTGGAATACTTTTTAAACAGTCTTGAAGGAGTTCCCACATATGCTGAGCATTTGCTGGCTGCTTTTCCTTCACTCCACGCTCCAACCCATCCCCAAACCATCTTAATTGGGTTGAGGTCGGGTGATTGTGGAGGCCAGGTCATCTGATGCAGCACTTCATAACTCTCCTTCTTGGTCAAATAGCCCTTACACAGCTTGGAGGTGTGTTGGTTCATTGTCCTGTTGAAAAACAAATGATAGTCCCACTAAGAGCAAACCAGATAGGATGGCATTCGCTGCAGAATACTGTGGTAGACATGCTGGTTAAGTGTGCCTTGAATTCTAAATAAATAACAGACAGTGTCAACAGCAAAGCACCCCCACACCATCACACCTCCTCCTCCATGCTTCACGGTGGGAACCACACATGCGGAGATCATCCGTTCACCTACTCTGCGTCTCACAAAGACACTGCGGTTGAAACCAAAACTCTCAAATTTGGATTCCTCAGACCAAAGGCCAGATTTTCCACCGGTCTAATGTCCATTGCTCGTGTTTCTTGGCCAAAGCAAGTCTCTTCTTCTTAGTGGTGCACTTTAGTAGTGGTTTCTTTGCATGAAGGACTGATTTACGCAGTCTCCTTTGAACAGTTGATGCTGAGATGTGTCTTGAACTCTGTGAGGCATTTATTTGAGCTGCAATTTCTGAGGCAGGTAACTCAAATGAACCTATCCTCTGCAGCAGAGGTAACTCTGGGTCTTCCTTTCCTGTGGCGGTCCTCATGAGAGCCAGTTAACGCTAATGAACCTATCCTCTGCAGCAGAGGTAACTCTGGGTCTTCCTTTCCTGTGGCGGTTTGAGCCAGACAGAACCTATCCTCTGCAGCAGAGGTAACTCTGGGTCTTTCTTTCCTGTGGCGGCTCATGAGAGACAGTTTCATCACAGCGCTTGATTTTTTGCGACGGCACTTGAAGAAACTTTCAAAGTTCTTGACCTTTTCCGGATTGACTGACCTTCATGTCTTAAAGTAATGATGGACTGTCATTTCTCTTTGCTTATTTGAGCTGTTCTTGCCATAATATGTACTTGGTCTTTTACCAATTAGGGCTATCTCCTGTATACCCCCCTACCTTGTCACAACACAACTGATTGGCTCAAACGCATTAAGAAGGATAGAAATTCCACAAATTAACCACCAACAAGGCACACCTCATAATTGAAATACATTTTTTATTTTTAGTTAACCTTTTTTTTTAACTAGGCAAGATAGTTAATAACAGATGGAGATACAGAAAATGCTACTGGATAGATTGTCCTTCAGTCTCAGTTTCTGACAGAGAAGGAGACAGCAACCACAATCACTCACAGGGACAGAGATGTTATATTGTATGTTTCTGAGACTGAAACCATCATCACTCACAGGGACAGAGATGTTAAACTGTATGTTTCTGAGACTGAAACCATGATCACTCACAGGGATAGAGATTATAATGTATGTTTCTGAGACTGAAAATATCATCACTCACAGGGACAGAGATGTTATACTGTATGTTTCTGAGACTAGAACCACCATCACTCACAGGGACAGAGATGTTATACTGTATGTTTCTGAGACTAGAACCACCATCACTCACAGGGATAGAGATGATACTGTATGTTTCTGAGACTAGAACCACCATCACTCACAGGGACAGAGATGTTATACTGTATGTTTCTGAGACTAGAACCACCATCACTCACAGGGATAGAGATGATACTGTATGTTTCTGAGACTAGAACCACCATCACTCACAGGGACAGAGATGTTATACTGTATGTTTCTGAGACTAGAACCACCATCACTCACAGGGACAGAGATGATACTGTATGTTTCTGAGACTAGAACCACCATCACTCACAGGGACAGAGATGTTATACTGTATGTTTCTGAGACTAGAACCACCATCACTCACAGGGACAGAGATGTTATACTGTATGTTTCTGAGACTAGAACCACCATCACTCACAGGGACAGAGAGAGATGTTATACTGTATGTTTCTGAGACTAGAACCACCATCACTCACAGGGACAGAGATGTTATACTGTATGTTTCTGAGACTAGAACCACCATCACTCACAGGGACAGAGATGTTATACTGTATGTTTCTGAGACTAGAACCACCATCACTCACAGGGACAGAGATGTTATACTGTATGTTTCTGAGACTAGAACCACCATCACTCACAGGGACAGAGATGTTATACTGTATGTTTCTGAGACTAGAACCACCATCACTCACAGGGACAGAGATGTTATACTGTATGTTTCTGAGACTAGAACCACCATCACTCACAGGGACAGAGATGTTATACTGTATGTTTCTGAGACTAGAACCACCATCACTCACAGGGACAGAGATGTTATACTGTATGTTTCTGAGACTAGAACCACCATCACTCACAGGGACAGAGATGTTATACTGTATGTTTCTGAGACTAGAACCACCATCACTCACAGGGACAGAGATGTTATACTGTATGTTTCTGAGACTAGAACCACCATCACTCACAGGGACAGAGATGTTATACTGTATGTTTCTGAGACTAGAACCACCATCACTCACAGGGACAGAGATGTTATACTGTATGTTTCTGAGACTAGAACCACCATTATGTTTCTGAGACTAGAACCACCATCACTCACAGGGACAGAGATGTTATACTGTATGTTTCTGAGACTAGAACCACCATCACTCACAGGGACAGAGATGTTATACTGTATGTTTCTGAGACTAGAACCACCATCACTCACAGGGACAGAGATGTTATACTGTATGTTTCTGAGACTAGAACCACCATCACTCACAGGGACAGAGATGTTATACTGTATGTTTCTGAGACTAGAACCACCATCACTCACAGGGACAGAGATGTTATACTGTATGTTTCTGAGACTAGAACCACCATCACTCACAGGGACAGAGATGTTATACTGTATGTTTCTGAGACTAGAACCACCATCACTCACAGGGACAGAGATGTTATACTGTATGTTTCTGAGACTAGAACCACCATCACTCACAGGGACAGAGATGTTATACTGTATGTTTCTGAGACTAGAACCACCATCACTCACAGGGACAGAGATGTTATACTGTATGTTTCTGAGACTAGAACCACCATCACTCACAGGGACAGAGATGTTATACTGTATGTTTCTGAGACTAGAACCACCATCACTCACAGGGACAGAGATGTTATACTGTATGTTTCTGAGACTAGAAAACCACCATCACTCACAGGGACAGAGATGTTATACTGTATGTTTCTGAGACTAGAACCACCATCACTCACAGGGACAGAGATGTTATACTGTATGTTTCTGAGACTAGAACCACCATCACTCACAGGGACAGAGATGTTATACTGTATGTTTCTGAGACTAGAACCACCATCACTCACAGGGACAGAGATGTTATACTGTATGTTTCTGAGACTAGAACCACCATCACTCACAGGGATAGAGATTATACTGTATGTTTCTGAGACTGAAAATATCATCACTCACAGGGACAGAGATGTTATACTGTATGTTTCTGAGACTAGAACCACCATCACTCACAGGGACAGAGATTATACTGTATGTTTCTGAGACTAGAACCACCATCACTCACAGGGACAGAGATGTTATACTGTATGTCCCCAGTTTTAGAGCTGTGGTTATATTGGTTAATTAGTGTCATGTACAATCATTTAACCTTGATGAGTAAGGTCACATGGTTGCTACCCTTTGAGCGGGCTCTGATGTCAATAAACCATCTGTTCGACATTCTATCCTGTACTCTGTTGTGTTCCATATTGCTCCCTTTAACCGCAGATACAACACCTTACTTCCAGTGTATCTACAGAGAGAGTGAGAGAAGGGATTGGAACCACGGGAGCGCCCTGATCTCTGGCTGTCTTTTGTTCTCCCTCGGCCGAACGTATCTCTCCATCCTACCACCCCTCTATCCTCAACTCACCTCCCTCTATCCTCTCCTCAGACATCCACGCTCCTTTAATGGAACCATCAATAAGAGATGAAGGGAGTGTGTGTGTGTGTGTGTGTGTGTGTGTGTGTGTGTGTGTGTGTGTGTGTGTGTGTGTGTGTGTGTGTGTGTGTGTGTGTGTGTGTGTGTGTGTGTGTGTGTGTGTGTGTGTGTGTGTGTGTGTGTGTGTGTGTGTGTGTGTGTGTGTGTGTGTGGTCAGGGGGGGGGGAGCCGTGACACGATTCAACCGCTTCACACTGACACCAGCTACATGGTCTCGTACGGCATAAACACAGTATCTTCAGCTGGTGAAAACAGGCTCAAAATACCTGGGGAGAAAACAATGTGGTCTGTACGATGCATTCAGAAAGTATTCAGACCCCTTCACTATTTCCACATTTTGTTACTTTACAACCTGATTCTAAAATTGATTAAATCGTTTTTTCCCCCTTCTCATCCACACACAATATTCCATGATAACAAAGCAAAAACAGGTTTCTAGAAATGTCGGCAAATGTATTAAAAATAAAAAACTGAAATATCACATTTACATAAGGATTCAGACCCTTTACTCAGTACTTTGTTGAAGCACCTTTGGCAGCGATTACAGCCTTGAGTCTTTTGGGATATGACGATACAAGCTTGGCACACCTGTATTTGGGGAGTTTCTTTCATTCTTCTCTGCAGAGCCTCTCAAGCTCTGTCAGGTTGGAGGTGGGAGCGTCGCCATCTCTCCAGAGATGTTCGATCGGGTTCAAGTCTGGGCTCTGGCTGGGCCACTCAAGGACATTCAGAGACTTGTCCCAAAACCACACCTGAGTTGTCTTGGCTGTGTGCTTAGGATCGTTGTCCTGTTGGAAGGTGAACCTTCACCCCAGTCTGAGGTCCTGAGCTCTCTACAGCAGGTTTTCACTCTGTACTTTGCTCTGTTCATCTTTCCCTCGATCCTGACTAGTCTCCCAGTCCATACCGCTGAAAAACATCCCCACAGCATGAAACTGCCACCACCATGCTTCACCGTAGGGATGGTGCCAGGTTTCCTCAAGATGTGACGCTCAGCATTCAGGTCAAAGAGTTCAATCTTGGTTTCATCAGACCAGAGAATCTTGTTTCTCATTGTCTGAGAGTCTTTAGGTGCCTTTTGGAAAACTCCAAGCGGGCTGTCATGTGCCTTTTACTGAGGAGTAGCTTCCATCTGGCCACTCTACCATAAAGGCCTGATTGGTGGAGTGCTGTAGAGATTGTTGTCCTTCTGGAATGTTCTCCCATCATCACACAGGAACTCTGGATCTCTGTCAGAGTGATCATCGGGTTCTTGCTCACCTCCCGGACCAAGGCCATTCTCCCCAGACTGCTCAGTTTGGCCGAGCGGCCAGCTCTAGGAAGAGTTTGGGTGGTTACAAACTTCTTCCATTTAAGAATGATGGAGGCCACTGTGTTCTTGGGGACCTTCAATGCTGCAGAAATGTTTTGATACCCTTCTCCAGATCTGTGCCTCGACACAATCCTGTCTCAGAGTTCTAAGGACAATTCCATTGATCTCATGGCTGGGATTTGCTCTGACATGCACTGTCAACTCTGAGACCTTATACAGACAGGTGTGTGTCTTTCCAAATCATGTCCAATCAATTAAATTTACCACAGTTGGACTCCAACGAAATTGCAGAAACATCTCAAGGATGATCAATGGAACAGGATCCACCCGAGCTCAATTTCGAGTCTCATAGCAAAGGGTCTGAATACTTATGTGAATGAGTTATTTCTGGGTTTTTTAAATGTCTAAAAACCTGTTTTGCTTTGTTATTATTAGGTATCATGTATAAATAGATGTTTTATTTAATCAATTTTAGTATAAGGCTGTAACGTAACAAAATGTGGGAAAGTCAAGGGGTCAGAAATACTTTCCAAATGCACTGTATGTCCCATACATACGTATATACTACCATAGATACCGTTTTTACTACCATAGATACAGTATATACTACCATAGATACAGTATTTACTACCATAGATACAGTATTTACTACCATAGATACAGTATTTACTACCATAGATACCGTTTTTACTACCATACATACGTATATACTACCATAGATACCGTTTTTACTACCATAGATACAGTATATACTACCATAGATACAGTATTTACTACCATAGATACAGTATATACTACCATAGATACCGTTTTTACTACCATAGATACAGTATTTACTACCATAGATACAGTATTTACTACCATAGATACAGTATTTACTACCATAGATACCGTATTTACTACCATAGATACAGTATTTACTACCATAGATACCGTATTTACTACCATAGATACAGTATTTACTACCATAGATACCGTATTTACTACCATAGATACAGTATTTACTACCATAGATACCGTATTTACTACCATAGATACAGTATATACTACCATAGATACCGTTTTTACTACCATAGATAGATACCATAGATACCGTTTTTACTACCATAGATACAGTATTTACTACCATAGATACAGTATTTACTACCATAGATACAGTATTTACTACCATAGATACAGTATTTACTACCATAGATACAGTATTTTACTACCATAGATACAGTATTTACTACCATAGATACCGTATTTACTACCATAGATACCGTATTTACTACCATAGATACAGTATTTACTACCATAGATACAGTATTTACTACCATAGATACCGTATTTACTACCATAGATACAGTATTTACTACCATAGATACAGTATTTACTACCATAGATACAGTATTTACTACCATAGATACAGTTTTACTACCATAGATACAGTATTTACTACCATAGATTATTTACTACCATAGATACAGTACAGTATATTTACTACCATAGATACAGTATTTACTACCATAGATACAGTATTTACTACCATAGATACAGTTTTTACTACCATAGATACAGTATTTACTACCATAGATACATTTATTTACTACCATAGATACAGTATTTACTACCATAGATACCGTTTTTACTACCATAGATGATACCATAGTATTTACAGTATTTACTACCATAGATACCGTTTTTACTACCATAGATACAGTATTTACTACCATAGATACCGTTTTTACTACCATAGATGCAGTATTTACTACCATAGATATAGTATATACTACTATAGATACAGTATGTACTACCATAGATACATAATGTACTACAATAGGTACAGTATGTACTACCATATATATATATATATAGTATATACTACCATACATACAGTATATACTACCATAGATACATAATGTACTACAATAGGTACAGCATGTACTGCCATATATATATATATATAGTATATACTACCATAGATACAGTATGTACTACAATAGGTACAGTATGTACTATCATTTTAAGGACTTGGGGACATGGCCCTACAGTTGATGATGATACTGTCATTTGTGTTAAACTCCACTTTAAAATACTCAACTGTGTAACACAGCTGATGAGGACATTTAGATGATTGTGGTGGTGGGTGGGTGGGGGGGGGGGGTTGCTGTTCTCGACAGCAGCACAGTGGGCTAACATGTGACCATTCTTATTGAGGAACAACAGCCATTCACTCTCTGTCCAACCCCCCTCTCTCCATCTATCATCAGAAAGGAAGACAGAAAGAACGGAGAGAGAGAATGGGAGAGAAGTCTATCCTCATGCTCCCTGTCTATAACAGTATCTGTCCAACCCCCCCCCCTCTCTCCATCTATCATCAGAAAGGAAGACAGAAAGAACGGAGAGAGAGAATGGGAGAGAAGTCTATCCTCATGCTCCCTGTCTATAACAGTATCTGTTCAACAGCCAGCTGTCTGTCCTTAATTGACAAGTGTCCATATGGACTGGTTGGGTGGTGATGTCATAAGGACAACAACCTCACAACGCTCACACTTAACACTCTATAACATACAGTAGAAGTAGACGCAATGGGGGCTCTTCCCCCAAAAATAATTCAAGGCATTCAATATTTCAATAAACAAAATCACAGAAGACAATGCAATTCAACCAATTAGAAATGACAAGGTGGGACACTGACTCAAGCTGAATAAATGTGGATTAGTTGATTGAAAATAAGCAGAAGGTCCTTCAGATGTGCATCTCACACTGTGTAGAAATCTGCAAGACAACAATAAGACTTGAGCAGCTTTCACCAGAACAGGGAAATTGAATGTGTGCTCATTTTACAGTTGTAATATCTTACATTTGATGCAGATCATTTTCCTGTGTAGCAGGAAATGCAAATTGTAGTGTATTCAAGGATTAAAATGGCTTCTAAAGATTATAATATTCACTTTAAAATATTCAGACTTGATTTATCCTATCTAAAAATGTTACAACCCCTACAAAAATGTATATTGTTTATAAACAAGATAATAATTCACATTTCCTGTTGCTGCAGGATTATTTTCGTGCTTTGAGACACTGGTCAAATGAAGATACAACATCTGTATGTTTCTCATGAATGTTGAAGTGGTTTAACACCCAGTCAGAGGGTTCAGATTCATGGAGATTACTACTAATCTGCACCATATGGTCTATTTTATTTTACCCCACTGTCCTCTTAAGACTGAACCTGTGGATGACGGGGGAGGGAGGGTGTACATAACACTCTTGTCTCTCTCTCTCTCTTTCTCTTTCTCTCTTTCTCTTTCTCTCTATCTCTCTCTCTCTCTCTCTCTCTCTCCATCTCTCTCAGAAAGGAAGACTCTCTCTCTCTCTCTCTCTCTCTCTCTCTCTCTGCTCCTCTCTCTCTCTATCTGTCTCTCTCTCCCTCTCTCTCTCATCTTTCTCTTTCTCTCTATCTGAAAGAACTCTTTCTCTCTCTCTCTCTCTCTCTCTCTCTCTCTCTCTATAACAGTATCTGTCTCTCTCTCTCTCCATCTATCATCTCTCTCTCTCTCTCTCTCTCTCTCTCTCTCTCTCTCTCTCTCTCTCTCTCTCTCTATCTCTCATCTCTCTGTCTCTCTCTCTCTGTCCCCTCTCTCTCTCTCTATCATCAGAAAGGAAGACTCTCTCTTTCTCTTCTCTCTCTCCTCTCTATCAGTATCTGTCTCTCTCTCCCCTCTCTCTCCATCTATCTCTCTCTCTCTCTCTCTCCCTCTCTCTCTCTCCTCTCTCTCTCTGTCTCTCTCATCTCTCTCTCTCTGTCTCTCTCTCTGTCTCTCTCTCTCTCTCTCTCTCTCTCTCTCTGAAACACAAATCCTGTCACTTTGTCCTGGGTTAGTGTTGTAGTGATATAGATTAATACAACATGCAGAGAGAAGAGATAAGAGGCTCACACACACACACACACACACACACACACACACACACACACACACACACACACACACACACACACACACACACAACAACAGTATCTGTCCAACCCCACTCTCTCCATCTATCATCAGCCAGCCAGCCAGCCAGCCTGTCTGGTGCCTCAGAGGGACTGGCCTCATTTCAGGGCTTTCCAGGTCTCTCTTTCTCTTTTTCAGGGCTTCTCCTGTTCCTGCTGCCTGGCCTTCTGTCAGACACTCTGTCTCTGCTGTATTGAACCACAGCCTGGTGACACAAACACACACACACACTTGTACCGGCATGCAGCCATCATCACAATACTAGTTAGTTATCTCCCTGAGAAAACTATAAATAAACCACAGCATCAACCATGGACAGAGAAAGGTCAAATGAAACGATTAACCACATGCTCTGGATACTGGTGTAGGCCTTACTGTGAAATGCTGACTTACAAGCCCTTAACCAACAGGTAGACCTTACTGTGAAATGCTGACTTACAAGCCCTTAACCAACAGGTAGACCTTACTGTGAAATGCTGACTTACAAGCCCTTAACCAACAGGTAGACCTTACTGTGAAATGCTGACTTACAAGCCCTTTACCAACAGGTAGGCCTTACTGTGAAATGCTGACTTACAAGCCCTTAACCAACAGGTAGACCTTACCGTGAAATGCTGACTTACAAGCCCTTTACCAACAGGTAGGACCTTACTGTGAAATGCTGACTTACAAGCCCTTAACCAACAGGTAGGCCTTACTGTGAAATGCTGACTTACAAGCCCTTAACCAACAGGTAGACCTTACCGTGAAATGCTGACTTACAAGCCCTTAACCAACAGGTAGACCTTACTGTGAAATGCTGACTTACAAGCCCTTAACCAACAGGTAGACCTTACTGTGAAATGCTGACTTACAAGCCCTTTACCAACAGGTAGGCCTTACTGTGAAATGCTGACTTACAAGCCCTTAACCAACAGGTAGGCCTTACTGTGAAATGCTGACTTACAAGCCCTTAACCAACAGGTAGACCTTACCGTGAAATGCTGACTTACAAGCCCTTAACCAACAGGTAGACCTTACTGTGAAATGCTGACTTACAAGCCCTTAACCAACATCTGTAGACCTTACTGTGAAATGCTGACTTACAAGCCCTTTACCAACAGGTAGGCCTTACTGTGAAATGCTGACTTACAAGCCCTTAACCAACAGGTAGACCTTACTGTGAAATGCTGACTTACAAGCCCTTAACCAACAGGTAGACCTTACCGTGAAATGCTGACTTACAAGCCCTTAACCAACAGGTAGGCCTTACTGTGAAATGCTGACTTACAAGTCCTTTACCAACAGGTAGACCTTACCGTGAAATGCTGACTTACAAGCCCTTAACCAACAGGTAGACCTTACTGTGAAATGCTGACTTACAAGCCCTTTACCAACAGGTAGACCTTACTGTGAAATGCTGACTTACAAGCCCTTTACCAACAGGTAGACCTTACTGTGAAATGCTGACTTACAAGCCCTTAACCAACAGGTAGACCTTACTGTGAAATGCTGACTTACAAGCCCTTAACCAACAGGTAGACCTTACTGTGAAATGCTGACTTACAAGCCCTTTACCAACAGGTAGACCTTACGTGAAATGCTGACTTACAAGCCCTTAACCAACAGGTAGACCTTACTGTGAAATGCTGACTTACAAGCCCTTTACCAACAGGTAGACCTTACTGTGAAATGCTGACTTACAAGCCCTTTACCAACAGGTAGGCCTTACTGTGAAATGCTGACTTACAAGCCCTTAACCAACAGGTAGACCTTACTGTGAAATGCTGACTTACAAGCCCTTAACCAACAGGTAGACCTTACTGTGAAATGCTGACTTACAAGCCCTTTACCAACAGGTAGACCTTACTGTGAAATGCTGACTTACAAGCCCTTAACCAACAGGTAGACCTTACTGTGAAATGCTGACTTACAAGCCCTTAACCAACAGGTAGGCCTTACTGTGAAATGCTGACTTACAAGCCCTTAACCAACAGGTAGACCTTACTGTGAAATGCTGACTTACAAGCCCTTTACCAACAGGTAGACCTTACCGTGAAATGCTGACTTACAAGCCCTTAACCAACAGGTAGACCTTACTGTGAAATGCTGACTTACAAGCCCTTTACCAACAGGTAGACCTTACTGTGAAATGCTGACTTACAAGCCCTTTACCAACAGGTAGGCCTTACTGTGAAATGCTGACTTACAAGCCCTTTACCAACAGGTAGACCTTACTGTGAAATGCTGACTTACAAGCCCTTAACCAACAGGTAGGCCTTACTGTGAAATGCTGACTTACAAGCCCTTAACCAACAGGTAGACCTTACTGTGAAATGCTGACTTACAAGCCCTTTACCAACAGGTAGACCTTACTGTGAAATGCTGACTTACAAGCCCTTTACCAACAGGTAGACCTTACTGTGAAATGCTTACTTACAAGCCCTTTACCAACAGGTAGACCTTACTGTGAAATGCTGACTTACAAGCCCTTAACCAACAATGCACTTCAACAAATAGAGTTAAGAAAATATTTACTAAATAAACTAAAGTAAAACATGTAATAAAATAAAATAAATAAAATGTAACATAACAATAAGGAGGCTATATACAGGGGGTACCGGTACCGAGTCAATGTGGGGGTTGACAGGTTAGTCGAGAGAATTTGCATATGTAGGTAGGGGTAAAGTGACTATGCACAGATAATAAACAGCGAGTAGCAGCAGTGTCCGGTGGCCATTTGATGAATTGTTCAGCAGTCGGATGGCTTGGGGGTAGAAGATGTTGAGGAGCCTTTTGGACCTAGACTTGGCGCTCCGGTACCGCTTGCAGAGGCGGTAGCAGAGAGAACAGTCTATGACTTGGGGGTAGAAGATTTTGAGGAGCCTTTTGGACCTAGACTTGGCGCTCCGGTACCGCTTGCAGAGGCGGTAGCAGAGAGAACAGTCTATGACTTGGGGGTAGAAGATTTTGAGGAGCCTTTTGGTCCTAGACTTGGCGCTCCAGTACCGCTTGCAGAGGCGGTAGCAGAGAGAACAGTCTATGGCTTGGGGGTAGAAGATTTTGAGGAGCCTTTTGGACCTAGACTTGGCGCTCCGGTACCGCTTGCAGAGGCGGTAGCAGAGAGAACAGTCTATGACTTGGGGGTAGAAGATTTTGAGGAGCCTTTTGGACCTAGACTTGGCGCTCCGGTACCGCTTGCAGAGGCAGTAGCAGAGAGAACAGTCTATGGCTTGGGGGTAGAAGATTTTGAGGAGCCTTTTGGACCTAGACTTGGCTTTTCAGTTTCCCGGTACCGCTTGCAGAGGCTGTAGCAGAGAGAACAGTCTATGGCTTGGGGGTAGAAGATTTTGAGGAGCCTTTTGGACCTAGACTTGGCGCTCCGGTACCGCTTGCAGAGGCGGTAGCAGAGAGAACAGTCTATGGCTTGGGGGTAGAAGATTTTGAGGAGCCTTTTGGACCTAGACTTGGCGCTCCGGTACCGCTTGCAGAGGCGGTAGCAGAGAGAACAGTCTATGACTTGGGGGTAGAAGATTTTGAGGAGCCTTTTGGACCTAGACTTGGCGCTCCGGTACCGCTTGCAGAGGCGGTAGCAGAGAGAACAGTCTATGACTTGTGCTACTGGAGTCTTTGACAATTGTTTGGGCCTAGTATATAGGTCCTGTATGGTAGGAAGCTTGGCCCCAGTGATGTACTGGGCCGTTCACACTACCCTCTGTAGAGCCTTATGGTCGGATGCCGAGCAGTAGCCATACCAGGCGGTGATGCAACCGGTCAGGATGCTCTCGATGGTGCAGCTACGAAACATTTTGAGGATCTGCAGACCCATGACAAGTCTTTTCAGTCTCCAGAGGGGGAAAAGGTGTTGTCGTGCCCTCTTCACGACTGTCTTGGTGTGTTAGACCATGGTAGTTTGTTGTTCATGTGGACACCAAGGAACCTGAAACTCTCTACCCGCTCCAGTACAGCCCCGTCTATGTTAATGAGGGCCTGTTCGGCCCGCCTTTTCCTGTAGTCCACGATCAGCTCATTTGTCTTGATCACATTGAAGGAGAGGTTGTTGTCTTGGCACCACACTGCAAGTTCTCTGACCTGCTCCCTATAGGCTGTCTTCTCATTGTCGGTGATCAGGCCTACACTGTTGTGTCGTCAGCAAATTTAGTAATAGTGTTGGAGTCGTGCTTGGCCATGCAGTCGTGTGATTACATCAAGATGATTCATGAGATGCTGCCTTGTGTTTTTATCAAGTTTGGGGTGTAAAAGTTTGATTTATCAAGATACATGCCATGGATTTGGTCACAGGAAGTGGCCACAGGAACCAACGTGTGTGTGTGTTTGCGTATGTGCGTGCATGCGTGTGTGTGTGTGTGTGTATATGTGTCTTCTTGTGTCCGTGCATATGTGTGTGTGTCTATTTAAATCAGTTGAATGATTCATGACAAGTAGCCATTACACAGGGAACAAGTGTCTCAACTCCAAATAGCATTGAATTAAAGCAGGGGAATTAAAAGGCGCAGATTCCTACAGCCTGGCAGAGAGACAGAGGGAGCAACAGGGAGAGAGAGGAGAGAGAGCACTTAGAAGACAGGATGACTCGCTTTTACAAAATAAGACCAATTCATTGGAGAAATATCCTCCTGTTTCAATCTCAAGTGGTGAGATGAAACCAGATCACATCTTGTTCTGATAGAACATTTGATCTAAATATTAATTCTACCACTTAATGATGCACTTCCAATGTACCTCTCTAGAATACATCACTTCTAATGTACCTCTCTGGGATACATCACTTCTAATGTACCTCTCTGGGATACATCACTTCTAATGTACCTCTCTGGGATACATCACTTCTAATGTACCTCTCTGGGATACATCACTTCTAATGTACCTCTCTGGGATACATCACTTATAATGTACCTCTCTGGGATACATCACTTCTAATGTACCTCTCTGGGATACATCACTTCTAATGCACCTCTCTGGGATACATCACTTCTAATGTACCTCTCTGGGATACATCATTTATAATGTACCTCTCTGGGATACATCACTTCTAATGTACCTCTCTGGGATACATCACTTCTAATGTACCTCTCTAGAATACATCACTTCTAATGTACCTCTCTAGAATACATCACTTCTAATGTACCTCTCTGGGATACATCACTTCTAATGTACCTCTCTGGGATACATCACTTCTAATGTACCTCTCTAGAATACATCACGTATAATGTTCCTCTCTGGGATACATCACTTATAATGTTCCTCTCTGGGATACATCACTTCTAATGTACCTCTCTGGGATACATCACTTCTAATGTACCTCTCTGGGATACATCACTTCTAATGTACCTCTCTGGGATACATCACTTCTAATGTACCTCTCTAGAATACATCACTTATAATGTACCTCTCTGGGATACATCACTTCTAATGTACCTCTCTAGAATACATCACTTCTAATGTACCTCTCTGGGATACATCACTTCTAATGTACCTCTCTAGAATACATCACTTCTAATGTACCTCTCTGGGATACATCACTTCTAATGTACCTCTCTAGAATACATCACTTATAATGTACCTCTCTGGGATACATCACTTCTAATGTACCTCTCTGGGATACATCACTTCTAATGTACCTCTCTAGAATACATCACTTCTAATGTACCTCTCTAGAATACATCACTTCTAATGTACCTCTCTAGAATACATCACTTCTAATGTACCTCTCTAGGATACATCACTTCTAATGTACCTCTCTAGAATACATCACTTCTAATGTACCTCTCTGGGATACATCACTTCTAATGTACCTCTCTGGGATACATCACTTCTAATGTACCTCTCTAGAATACATCACTTCTAATGTACCTCTCTAGAATACATCACTTCTAATGTACCTCTCTGGGATACATCACTTCTAATGTACCTCTCTAGAATACATCACTTCTAATGTACCTCTCTGGGATACATCACTTCTAATGTACCTCTCTAGAATACATCACTTCTAATGTACCTCTCTGGGATACATAAGAAAATACTCTCAGAACTGTTTCCAACATATAGGCCTCTGCTTCCTGTTATCCAATGCATCATGGATATGTGTTCTATATGTGTTCTATGACTAATGTTGCTACCACTGTCAGGCCTCTTGCCCTTCTGTCTGGTTGGCACACAGAGCTTGGCAATGGGCACAGGAATGGCATCTCACGTGTATGTGTGTATGTGTGTTACATTCACACACACACGCACTCACACGCACACGCACATGCACACGCACAACAACATTACACTAAAGGCATCCTGTCCTGCTGTGCGGTTGCAGATACAGTCTCCATTGGAGTGATGAGTAAGCAGCAACCTGATTGCTGCACTGAACAGAGAGAGCATCCAGTCAGCATGGAGAGGTACAGGTGTAGGATCTTATTTGATCCCCCTGTTGAAATTTCAGACTTGATTTTCACTTACGAAAAATGTATCAACCTCTACGAAAATGCACATGAATTATAATCCTAATACTACAGGATTGTTTTCCCGCTGTAGCAAACGTGATCATATTATGATCCTACATCTGTACAAGGAGGGTTCACTCACTCAGCAGGGTTGAGGGGCACACTGACTTTGTTTCTGATATGAAACCTGATGGGATTGATGAAACTCATTTCCTATTCTTTGGCAGGTGTGGAATCCTCTTTCACCTCTGGATTCCATATATCTATGATGACAACTTTCAATGATCTCTATGAAGGCATCAAGGGAACAGGTGGGTTATAATTGTACACGAAAGAGAAAATATAATTTCTATAATAGATGAATAGATGTAGTTGATGGATAAACCATAATGGGGTCCATCTAATCCTTGTGAAAGCCTAGAATTCTGGGAGAGAGGAGAAGGGAGAACAGTGGTAGGATGTTCCTGTATGGACACACACACACACACACACACACACACACACACACACACACACACACACACACACACACACACACACACACACACACACACACACACACACACACAGACAGCACTCTGCAGGCAGAAACACTGGCTACAATTCCTCTCATTCCTGAGTTGTTTGAATCATAAATACAGTGCCTTCAGAAAATATCCATAACCCTTGATTCATACCACATTTTGTGGTGTTACAGCCCAAATTCAAAAAGGATTAAAACATTTTTTTCCCTCACCCATCTACACACAATAACCCATAATGACTAAGTGAAAACATGTTTTTAGAAATGTTTGCAAATTTATACACAAATATCTAAATTACATAAGTATTAACACCCCTGAGTCAATACATGTTAGAATCACCTTTGGCAGCAATTACAGCGCTGAGTCTTTCTGGGTAAGTCTCTAAGAGCTTTGGACACCTGGATTGTACAATATATGCCCATTATTCTTTTCAGGATTCTAAAAGCTCTGTCAAACTGGTCATTGCTAGACAACCAGATTTAAGTCAAAACTGTACCTCGGCCACCCAGGAACATTTACTGTCGTCTTGGTAAGAAACTCCAGTGAATATTTGGCCTTTTAGGTTGTGGTCCTGCTGAAAGGTTCATTCATCTCCCAGTGTCTGTTGGGAAGCAGACTGAAGCAGGTTTTCCTCTAGGATTTTGCCTGTGCTTTGCTCCATTCCGTTTATTTTTTAATCCTGAAAAACTCCTCATGCCTTAACGATTACAAGCATACCCATAACATGATGCAGCCACCACTACGCTTGAAAATATGGAGAGTGATACTCAGTAATGTGTTGTATTGGATTTGCCACAAACATAACACTTTGTATTCAAGAAAAAAAGTGAATTGCTTTGCCACATTTGTTTTGCAGTATTAGTGCCTTGTTGCAAACAAGGTGCATGTTTTGGGACATTTTTATTCTGTACAAGCTTCCTCCTTTTCACTCTGTCAATTAGCTTAGTATTGTAGAGTAACGACAATGTGGTCTTTGTGGTTGAATCTATCTTTGAAATGAACTGCTTGACTGAGGGATCTTACAGATAATTGTATGTGTGGGGTACAGCCATGAGGTAATCATTCACAAATCATCTTAAACACTGTTATTGCACACAGAGTGAGTACATGCAACTTATTATGTGAGTTTTAAAGCACATTTTTACTCCTGAACTTCTTTAGGCTTGTCATAACAAAAGGGGTTGAATACTTCATTCTGCCTTTCATTCTGATTCTCATAGCCTCAACAAAACCATGGACTGGTACTGGTACTGTGGATAAAAGGCCTACAAATCAAATTGTATTTGTCACATGCGCCGAAAACAACAGGTGTAAACCTTACAGTGAACTGCTTACTTACGAGCCTCTAACCAACAATGCAGTTGTAAAAAAAGTAACTAAGAAACATTTGCTAAATAAACCAAAGTAGAAATAGAAACAGAAGAAAATAACAATAACGAGGCTGTATACAAGGGGTACCAGTACAGAGTCAATGTGCAGGGGTACGAGTTAGTCAAGGTCATTTAGGTAATATGTACATGTAGGTCGGGGTAAAATGACTATGCATAGATAATAAACAGAGAGTAGCAGCAGCATACGTGAAGAGCGTGAAGGAATGTGTGTGTGTGTGTGTGTGTGTGTGTGTGTGTGTGTGTGTGTGTGTGTGTGTGTGTGTGTGTGTGTGTGTGTGTGTGTGTGTGTGTGTGTGTGTGTGTGTGTGTGTGTGTGTGTGTGTGTGTGTGTGTGTGTGTGTGTGTGTGTGTGTGTGTGTGTGTGTGTGTGTGTGTTTGTGTGTGTGTGTGTGTGTGTGTGTGTGTGTGTGTGTGTGTGTGTGTGTGTGTGTGTGTGTGTGTTGTGTGTGGTGTGTAGTTAGGGTCCAGTGAGTGTACATTGAGACTGTGCAAGAGAGTCAGTGCAAAACATAAAAGACGCCTATGAAATGAATGACTTAAGCTTCGGCACAAAGGCAGAGTTTTCATCCCTGTTTTCTGCTCTGGGGGACAGTCTGCATTGCTAGCTCAGACACAGCCACTGAAGCTCAGATCAACACCCTCAGTTTGGAGGCATCAGAGAGAGAAACTCAAGATCAACACCCTCAGTTTGGAGACATCAGAGAGAGAAACTTACAGAAAGTCTGAATGAAAGAAACAGAGACTCTTGTGGAAGATGAAAATAAATAAAAATCTCCCTCACACAAACACATTCTACACATTTTCCCATGAGGCTGAGAGAAATGTTCTGTTTTATAGCTAACTGCAATTTGTATTGCCATGGGTCAGAGAGAAACAGTTTTATAGCTAATCATACTATTGTACACATTTTTCAATTAGGCTGAGAGAATGTAGCATTTGTAAAGCTAATTTTCTGCAATTCTACACATATTGCCATGAAGCAGAAAGAAAAAAAATTCAATTTTATAGATAATCATCATATTCTACACATTGGTCAATGAGAATGAGCAGAAATGTTGCAGTCTGACAGCTAATTTACTGTCATTCAAGACCTACTATATCTGGGGGTGGGGTGGAGGGGGGGCACACTATAACCCACCGCGGGGTATGTGGTATGCCAGTGTTTACTAAACCTACAACTCCAGACATGGGATTAGAAGTCGCAATATGGGGACAGCTGAATGGCAGAATGAAAGACTTCTGTATGGGTTGGGATTTCTATTTTGGATCTTTGTTTTTCTGATATACTTTTGGCAAAAGATTGGGATAAATAGTCTATCATTTATAGACTGAAACAATAATGTCGCTGCCAATAGCCTGGCACCAGGCCACGATGGTGTTGTCTATTATGACGGGGTTATCTATTATAACGGGGTTAACCTGACGGGGTTATCTGTTATGACGGGGTTATCTGTTATGACGGGGTTATCTGTTATGACGGGGTTATCTGTTATGACGGGGTTATCTATTATGACGGGGTTATCTGTTATGACGGGGTTATCTGTTATGACGGGGTTATCTATTATGACGGGGTTATCTATTATGACGGGGTTATCTATTATGACGGGGTTATCTGTTATGACGGGGTTATCTGTTACTGGGGTTATCTATTATGACGGGGTTATCTGTTATGACGGGGTTATCTATTATTGGGGTTATCTATTATGATGTTGTTGTTTTACCTTTATTTTACCTTTATTTCCTAGGCAAGTCAGTTAAGAACAAATTCTTATTTTCAATGACGGCCTAGGAACAGTGGGTTAACTGCCTGTTCAGGGGCAGAACGACAGATTTTGTACCTTGTCAGCTCGGGGATTTGAACTTGCAACCTTTCGGTTACTAGTAAAATGCTCTAACCACTAGGCTACACTGCCGCCCCAGGGTTATCTGTTATGACGGGGTTATCTGTTATGACGGGGTTATCTATTATGACGGGGTTATCTATTATGATCGGGTGATCTATTATGACGGGGTTATCTATTATGACTGGGTTATCTATTATGACGGGGTTATCTGTTATGACAGGGTTATCTGTTATGACGGGGTATCTGTTATGACGGGGTTATCTATTATGACAGGGTTATCTGTTATGACGGGTTATTTGTTATGACGGGGTTATCTATTATGCGGGGTTATCTATTATGACGGGGTTCTCTGTTATGACGGGGTTATCTGTTATGACCGGGTTATCTATAATGACGGGGTTATCTGTTATGACGGGGTTATCTATTATAACGGGGTTATCTATTATGACGGGGTTATCTATTATGACGGGGTTATCTATTATGACGGGGTTATCTATAATGACGGGGTTATCTGTTATAACGGGGTTGTCTATTATAACGGGGTTATCTATTATGACGGGGTTATCTATAATGACGGGGTTATCTATAACCGGGGTTATCTGTTAACGGGGTTATCTGTTATGACGGGGTTATCTGTTATGACGGGGTTATCTATTATGACGGGGTTATCTATTATGATGGGGTTATCTGTTATGACGGGTTATCTATTATGACAGGGTTATCTGTTATGACGGGGTATCTGTTATCCGGGGTTATCTATTATGACGGGGTTATCTATTATGATCGGGTGATCTATTATGACGGGGTTATCTATTATGACTGGGTTATCTATTATCGGGGTTATCTGTTATGACAGGGTTATCTGTTATGATGGGGTATCTGTTATGACGGGGTTATCTATTATGACAGGGTTATCTGTTATGACGGGGTATTTGTTATGACGGGGTTATCTATTATGCGGGGTTATCTATTATGCGGGGTTCTCTGTTATGACGGGGTTATCTGTTATGACGGGGTTATCTATAATGACGGGGTTATCTATAATGACGGGGTTATCTGTTATGACGGGGTTATCTATTATGCGGGGTTATCTATTATGACTGGGTTATCTATTATGACGGGGTTATCTGTTATGACAGGGTTATCTGTTATGATGGGGTATCTGTTATACGGGGTTATCTATTATGACAGGGTTATCTGGACGGGGTATTTGTTATGACGGGGTTATCTATTAACGGGGTTATCTATTATGGGGTTCTCTGTTATGACGGGGTTATCTGTTATGACGGGGTTATCTATAACGGGTTATCTATTGACGGGGTTATCTGTTATCGGGGTTATCTATTATAACGGGGTTATCTATTATGACGGGGTTATCTATAATGACGGGGTTATCTGTTATGCCGGGGTTATCTATTATAACGGGGTTATCTATTATGTGGGGTTATCTATAATGACGGGGTTATCTATAATGACGGGGTTATCTGTTATGCACGGGGTTCTCTGTTATGACGGGGTTATCTATTATGACGGGGTTATCTATTATGACGGGGTTCTCTGTTATGACGGGGTTATCTGTTATGACGGGGTTATCTATTATGACGGGGTTATCTATAATAGCGGGGTTATCTGTTATGACGGGGTTATCTATTATAACGGGGTTATCTATTATGACGGGGTTATCTATTATGACGGGGTTATCTATAATGACGGGGTTATCTGTTATGAATCGGGGTTGTCTATTATAACGGGGTTATCTATTATGACGGGGTTATCTATAATGACGGGGTTATCTATAATGACGGGGTTATCTGTTATGACGGGGTTATCTGTTATGACGGGGTTATCTGTTATGACGGGGTTATCTATTATGACGGGGTTATCTATTATGATGGGGTTATCTGTTATTGTTATCTATTACGGGGTTATCTGTTATGGGGTATCTGTTATGACGGGGTTATCTATTAACGGGGTTATCTATTATGATCGGGTGATCTATTATGCGGGGTTATCTATTATGACTGGGTTATCTATTATGACGGGGTTATCTGTTATGACAGGGTTATCTGTTATGACGGGGTATCTGTTGTCGGGGTTATCTATTATGACAGGGTTATCTGTTATGACGGGGTATTTGTTATGCCGGGGTTATCTATTATCTGGGGTTATCTATTAGGGGTTCTCTGTTAACGGGGTTATCTGTTAACGGGGGTTATCTATAATGACGGGGTTATCTGTTATGACGGGGTTATCTATTATAACTGTGGGGTTATCTATTATGACGGGGTTATCCGGGGTTATCTATAATCGGGGTTATCTGTTATGATGGGGTTATCTATAATGACGGGGTTATCTATTATGACGGGGTTCTCTGTTAACGGGGTGTTAACGGGGTTATCTATTATGACGGGGTTCTCTGTTAACGGGGTTATCTATTATGACGGGGTTCTCTGTTAACGGGGTTATCACGGGGTTATCTAATGCGGGGTTATCTGTTAACGGGGTTATCTATTATAACGGGGTTATCTATTATGACGGGGTTATCTATTTGACGGGGTTATCTATAATACGGGGTTATCTGTTATAACGGGGTTGTCTATTATGACGGGGTTATCTATAAACGGGGTTATCTATAAGAAACGGGGTTATCTGTTATGATGGGGTTATCTATAACGAGGTTCTCTGTTATACAAGGGGTTATCTATTATACAGGGTTATCTATTATGACGGGGTTCTCTGTTATGACGGGGTTATCTGTTATGACGGGGTTATCTATTATGACGGGGTTATCTATAATGACGGGGTTATCTGTTATGCGGGGTTATCTATTATAACGGGGTTATCTATTATGACGGGGTTATCTATTAGACGGGGTTATCTATAATGACGGGGTTATCTGTTATAACGGGGTTGTCTATTATAACGGGGTTATCTATAATGACGGGGTAAAGTGGGTTATCTGTTATAGACGGGGTTATCTGTTAACAGGGGTTATCTGTTATACGGGGTTATCTATTATGTGGGTTATCTATTATGATGGGGTTATCTGTTATGACGGGTTATCTATTATGACGGGGTTATCTGTTATGTGGGTATCTGTTATGTGGGTTATCTATTATGCGGGGTTATCTATTATGATCGGGTGATCTATTATGACGGGGTTATCTATTATGACTGGGTTATCTATTATGACGGGGTTATCTGTTATGACAGGGTTATCTGTTATGACGGGGTATCTGTTATGACGGGGTTATCTATTATGACAGGGTTATCTGTTATGACGGGGTATTTGTTATGACGGGGTTATCTATTATGACGGGGTTATCTATTATGACGGGGTTCTCTGTTATGACGGGGTTATCTGTTATGACGGGGTTATCTATAAAACGGGGTTATCTGTTATGACGGGGTTATCTATTATCGGGGTTATCCGGGGTTATCTATAATGACGGGGTTATCTATAATGACGGGGTTATCTGTTATGATGGGGTTATCTATAATGCGGGGTTCTCTGTTATGACGGGGTTATCTATTATGACGGGGTTATCTATTAGCGGGGTTCTCTGTTATGCGGGGTTATCTGTTATGACGGGGTTATCTAACGGGGTTCTCTGTTTGGAGGTTATCTGTTATGACGGGGTTATCTATAATGACGGGGTTATCTGTTAACGGGGTTATCTATTACACGGGGTTATCTATTATGGGGGTTATCTATTATGACGGGGTTATCTATAATGACGGGGTTATCTGTTATAACGGGGTTGTCTATTATAACGGGGTTATCTATTATGACGGGTTATCTATAATCGGGGTTATCTGTTATGACGGGGTTATCTGTTATGACGGGGTTATCTGGAGTTATCTATTATCAGGGGTTATCTATTATGACGGGGTTATCTGTTAGACGGGGTTATCTATAATGACGGGGTTATCTGTTATGACGGGGTTATCTATTATAACGGGGTTATCTATTATGTGGGATGAACGGGGTTATCTATAATAACGGGGTTATCTGTTATGATGGGGTTATCTATAAAACGGGGTTCTCTGTTATACGGGGTTATCTATTATGACGGGGTTATCTATTATGACGGGGTTCTCTGAGAGGTTATCTGTTATGGGGTTATATAGCGGGGTTCTCTGTTATGACGGGGTTATCTGTTATCTATAATGACGGGGTTATCTGTTATGACAAGGGTTATCTATTATAACGGGGTTATCTATTTGACGGGGTTATCTATAATGACGGGGTTATCTGTTATAACGGGGTTGTCAGGGGTTATCTATTAACGGGGTTATCTATAAGGTAATCTATACGGGGTTATTGTTACACGGGGTTATCTGTTCGGGGTTATCTGTTAGGCTGGGGTTATCTATTATGACGGGGGTTATCTATTATGATGGGGTTATCTGTTATGCGGGTTATCTATTATCGGGGTTATCACGGGGTATCTGCCATGGGGTTAGTTAACGGGGTTATCTAAATCTATTATGATGGGGTTATCTGTTATAGCTACGGGGTTATCTATTATGACGGGGTTATCTATTATGACTGGGTTATCTATTATGAGGGTTATCTGTTATGACAGGGTTATCTGTTATGACGGGTATCTGTTATGACAGGGGTTATCTATTATGACAGGGTTATCTGTTATCTGGGGGTATTTGTTATGGGGGGGGTTATCTATTAACGGGGTTATCTATTATGCGGGGTCTGTTATGCCGGGGTTATCTGTTTACGGGGTTATCTATAATGACGGGGTTATCTCCAGTTATCATGGGATTATGACGGGGTTATCTATAATATGGGGACAGTTATCTGTTATGATGGTTATCTATAATGACGGGGTTCTCTGTTATGACGGGGTTATCTATTATGACGGGGTTATCTATTATGACGGGGTTCTCTGTTATGACGGGGTTATCTGTTATGACGGGGTTATCTATTATGACGGGGTTCTCTGTTATGACGGGGTTATCTGTTATGACGGGGTTATCTATAATGACGGGGTTATCTGTTATGGGTTATCTATTATAACGGGGTTATCTATTATGACGGGGTTATCTATTATGACGGGGTTATCTATAATGACGGGGTTATCTGTTATAACGGGGTTGTCTATTATAATTGGGTTATCTATTAACGGGGTTATCTATAATGACGGGGTTATCTATATGACTGGGGTTATCTGTTATGATGGGGTTATCTATAATGACGGGGTTATCTGTTATAACGGGGTTATCTATTATGACGGGGTTATCTGTTATGACAGGGTTATCTGTTATGCGGGGTATCTGTTATGACGGGGTTATCTATTATGACAGGGTTATCTGTTATGACGGGGTATTTGTTATGGACGGGGTTATCTATTATGACGGGGTTATCTATTATGACGGGGTTATCTGTTATACGGGGTTATCTGTTATGACGGGGTTATCTATAATGACGGGGTTATCTGTTATGACGGGGTTATCTATTATATGACGGGGTTATCTATTATGACGGGGTTATCTATAATGACGGGGTTATCTATTATGACGGGGTTATCTATTATGACGGGGTTCTCTGTTATGACGGGGTTATCTGTTATGACGGGGTTATCTATTATGACGGGTTCTCTGTTATACGGGGTTATCTGTTATGACGGGGTTATCTATAATGACGGGGTTATCTGTTATGACGGGGTTATCTATTATAACGGGGTTATCTATTATGACGGGGTTATCTATTATGACGGGGTTATCTATAATGTTATCTGTTATAACGGGGTTGTCTTTTTACGGGGTTATCTATTATACGGGGTTATTATGACGGGGTTATCTATAAGGACGGGTTATCTGTTATGATGGGGTTATCTATAAACGGGGTTATCTGTTATAACGGGGTTATCTATTATGACGGGGTTATCTGTTATGACGGGGTATCTGTTATGACGGGGTTATCTATTATGACAGGGTTATCTGTTATGACGGGGTTATCTGTTATGACGGGGTATCTGTTATGACGGGGTTATCTATTATGACAGGGTTATCTGTTATGACGGGGTATTTGTTATGACGGGGTTATCTATTATGACGGGGTTATCTATTATGACGGGGTTCTCTGTTATGACGGGGTTATCTGTTATGACGGGGTTATCTATAATGACGGGGTTATCTGTTATGACGGGGTTATCTATTATAACGGGGTTATCTATTATGACGGGGTTATCTATAATGACGGGGTTATCCGGGGTTATCTGTTATGATGGGGTTATCTATAATAACGGGTTCTATGACGGGGTTATCTATTATGATCGGGGTTATCTATTATGACGGGGTTCTCTGTTATGACGGGGTTATCTGTTATGACGGGGTTATCTATTATGACGGGGTTATCTGTTATGATGGGGTTATCTGTTATGACGGGGTTATCTATTATGACGGGGTGATCGGGCGTTATCTATATGGACGGGGTTATCTGTTATGACGGGGTTGTCTATTATGACGGGGTTATCTATTATGACGGGGTTATCTATAATGACGGGGTTATCTATAATGACGGGGTTATCTATGTTATGACAGGGTTATCTGTTATGACGGGGTTATCTGTTATGACGGGGTTATCTATTATGACAGGGTTATCTATTATGACGGGGTTATCTGTTATGACGGGGTTATCTGTTATGACGGGGTTATCTGTTATGACGGGGTTATCTATTATGATGGGGTTATCTATTATGACGGGGTTATCTATGACGGGGTTATCTGTTATATGGGGTTATCTGTTATGACGGGGTTATCTATTATACGGGGTTATCTATTATGATTATCTATTATGACGGGGTTATCTATTATGACTGGGTTATCTATTATGGGTTATCTGTTATGGCAGGGTTATCTGTTATACGGGGTATCTGTTATGACGGGGTTATCTATTATGACAGGGTTATCTGTTATGACGGGGTATTTGTTATGACGGGGTTATCTATTACGGGGTTATCTATTATGACGGGGTTCTCTGTTATGATGGGGTTATCTGTTATGACGGGGTTATCTATAATGACGGGGTTATCTGTTATGACGGGGTTATCTATTATAACGGGGTTATCTATTATGATGGGGTTATCTACGGGGTTATCTATATGACGGGGTTATCTGTTATGATGGGGTTATCTATAATGACGGGGTTATCTGTTATGACGGGGTTATCTATTATGACGGGGTTATCTATTATACGGGGTTCTCTGTTATGACGGGGTTATCTGTTATGATGGGGTTATCTATTATGACGGGGTTATCTGTTATGACGGGGTTATCTGTTATGACGGGGTTATCTATAATGACGGGGTTATCTGTTATGTTATCTATTATAACGGGGTTATCTGTTATGACGGGGTTATCTATTATGACGGGGTTATCTTATCGGGGTTATCTGTTATGATGGGGTTATCTATTATCTGTTATGACGGGGTTATCTGTTATGACGGGGTTATCTATTATGACGGGGTTATCTATAATGATGGGGTTATCTATAATGACGGGGTTATCTGTTATGATGGGGTTATCTATTATGACGGGGTTATCTATTATGACGGGGTTATCTATTATCGGGGTTATCTGTTATGACGGGGTTATCTATTATGACGGGGTTATCTGTTATGACGGGGTTATCTGTTATGACGGGGTTATCTATTATGACGGGGTTATCTGTTATGACGGGGTTATCTAATATGACGGGGTTATCTGTTATGACGGGGTTATCTATTATGACGGGGTTATCTGTTATGACGGGGGACGGGGTTATCTATTATGATGGGGTTATCTGTTATGACGGGGTTATCTATTATGACGGGGTTATCTGTTATGACGGGGTTATCTATTATGACGGGGTTATCTATAATGACGGGGTTATCTATTATGACGGGGTTATCTGTTATGACGGGGTTATCTGTTATGACGGGGTTATCTGTTATGACGGGGTTATCTAATATGGGGTTATCTATTATGATGACGGGGTTATCTGTTATGACGGGGTTATCTATTATGACGGGGTTATCTGTTATGACGGGGTTATCTGTTATGACGGGTTATCTATTATTATCTGTTATGATGGGGTTATCTAATATCGTCATATAGTAGGCCGAGGGTAACGTTAATGCTTTATCACGCTGTGGGTGAAACGTCAAGACCAAACGTCTATCCTAGCAGTAGGCTACCTGCTTTTTAACAGGTGTGTAGGCTATTTGAACTCAATGTCTTATGACATAGCAGAAGATTAGTCACATGTGCAAACATAAATAAGATCAAAGTTAGAGTAATATTTTTATTTTACCTTTATTTAACTAGGCAAGTCAGTTAAGAACAAATTCTTATTTTCAATGACCTAGGAACAGTGGGTTAACTGCCTTGTTCAGGGGCAGAACGACAGATTTTCACCATGTCAGCTCTTGCAACCTTTTGGTTACTTGTCCAATGCTTTAACCACAACTAACCACTAGGCTACCTGCCTCTAACCACTAGCTGCCTCTAACCACTAGGCTAGCTGCCTCTAACCACTAGGTTAGCTGCCTCTAACCACCAGGCTACCTGCCTCTAACCACTAGGCTACCTGCCTCTAACCAATAGGCTAGCTGCCTCTAACCACTAACCACAATAGGCTAGCTGCCTCTAACCACTAGGACTCTAACGCTAGGCTAGCTGCTAACTGAGCTGCCTCTAACCACTAGGCTAGCTGCCTCTAACCACTAGGCTACCTGCCGCCCCGTGAGAGTAATGCATAGATATGGGTCAAATACAGTTTTGGGTCTTACCTTGGAAAAGAAAGGCTCTGCTCTCATTGTGGAACCCCTGAACTTGAAAAACTCCAGCGTAAGACTCTCCCAACTTCAGTTCATCGAATACGTTGATGCGGAGGGCTGGATCGACACCAAAGCCTAGAGCTGGATGAGAGAGACCGGAAAGATAGAAAGAGTCCGGCCGTGGCAGAGATAGCGTTAGTTCAGCACCATGGACAGCGACCGTCAGTCCGACACCTTGGTGTGGACACAGCGCAGCCGGCTATTGCTGCTATATCATGATGTAATGCTGCGAAACTTAGCCTACAAACCTCTATTCTGATAGGTTACAACTTCCTACACAGCCAAAATGGTAAAATGATTGTAAAACATGAAAAATAAGAAATACATTAATTCAGTTATCAACTGAAACCACGTCACAGTAACATACGAAAATTAAAACATGACAGTTATGGGAAATCAGTCAACATAATTGCGTAACAAAATGCGGACATTTAGCTTACCTGGGAAGATGGCAAATATACTGTACAAAAAATAAAGTTTGAATGGTCCCATCATGAATGGAAATAATCACAACAATTAGTCCATGCTTATCTGTCCACTTTCAAAAATACTGCTGGTACTAAAATACCGCAGGCGATTAGCGTCAGTCAGAAGAAAACCTCATGCTCGCAAAATGAGCGTCATCTAATATTGACCGTCGGCGTTCTTAGAACTTTTAAGACCAATTAGAAATAATTGACGTCAAAATATTCCATTCAGCATCCGTGATGATTCAGAAGAGAGCGATGAAGACAGGTGCAACATCATCACTATACGGGCTGCTAGGTGGTGAGTGAGTGAGAGGAGGCTGGTATGTGGAGACTCGTGGAAAGCGAAAGGATAACGTCTGTGGACAGCGTTCCTGCCCCCTTTTGGTCTACGGTGGAACACAATCAAGGAGATGATTTCTCAACATTACCAAATGACCGTAGGAGAGTGGCATTTAACGTTTGATATTCAATGATAGTAATTTAATCAGCAAATAGTTTCAGCTGGGCGTTTTTCGTGATCCTTTGGCGTGCTTAGCCTACTGCACATGTGTTTTTCAGGGTGGCAAAACAATCTTTAGAAAATACAAAATGTTCCCTTCAATATTAAAATGCATTGAGAGCTACATTCCATGTAACACACCTTCAGCCAGTAGAGAGAAGAACTCCCTGGGCATCTAAACTATTAACATACCATTATCATTAACATCCTCTATGTCATCAACATAACATTATCATTAACATCCTCTATGTAATCAACATACCATTATCATTAACATCCTGTATGTCATCAACATACCATTATCATTAACATCCTCTATGTCATCAACATACCATTATCATTAACATCCTCTATGTCATCAACATACCATTATCATTAACATCCTCTATGTCATCAACATACCATTATCATTAACATCCTCTATGTCATCAACATACCATTATCATTAACATCCTCTATGTCATCAACATACCATTATCATTAACATCCTCTATGTCATCAACATACCATTATCATTAACATCCTGTATGTCATCAACATACCATTATCATTAACATCCTCTATGTCATCAACACACCATTATCATTAACATCCTCTATGTCATCAGCATACCATTATCATTAACATCCTCTATGTCATCAACATACCATTATCATTAACATCCTGTATGTCATCAACATACCATTATCATTAACATAATTGTATGTCATCAACATACCATTATCATTAACATCATCTATGTCATCAACATACCATTATCATTAACATCCTCTATGTCATCAACATACCATTATCATTAACATCCTTTATGTCATCAACATACCATTATCATTAACATCATCTATGTCATCAACATACCATTATCATTAACATCCTGTCACCATTATCAGGTTAATTACTCTTAAAGAACAGATGCACACTCAGCAAGCCGGTCCGTATGTATGAACTGTAGTTAAAAGGCTCTTTGCACCTTGCCATTTTCACAATCCTTCAGTTGTCAAGTAAGGCATATCTCTGAGAAGCCACGCCCACCCTCCATATATTCAGAACCAGAAGGCACATGTCTGGTACTTCTATGTTAATTAATAAGATGGATAAAATTACATTTTACACCTAGAAGGAGGATGCATTGCTGCAGTGTTGCCTGTTGCAACAAACAAACACACACACACATAAATACACACACATACACATCACACACACACACACACACACACACACACACACACACACACACACACACACACACACACACGGACACACACACACACACACTCACACACTACACACATGTACACACACACACACACACACACACACACACACACACACACACACACACACACACACACACACACACACGTACAGACACATATACCCATACACAAACACACACAAACACACACACATATATATACACACTGTACACGCATGTTACAACACACACACACACACACACACAAACACAAACTGAGCCACATGTCACCAGGTGCCCTTGAGAATCTATTGAGGAGAGACAGGTTGCCATGGAACCTGGAGGCTCATTAGCATATGCATGAGGGTCAGATAATGACACTAATGGACTATATAGAATAGTCACAGTTAAACTCTATCATGTACTATGTTCAGCTCTGGGTCTCAACAGCTCTGTAGTATGTTGGCTTAATGCTAAACTCTATACACTATATAGCTCTATAGCTAAACTCTGATACAGCTCTGTAGTATGTTAAACTCTATACAGCTCTGTAGTATGTTAAACTCTATACAGCTCTGTACTATGTTAAACTCTATACAGCTCTGTTAAACTCTATAGCTCTGTACTATGTTAAACTCTATACTGTAGTAGCTCTGTAGTATGTTAAAGCTCTCTATAAACTCTATACAGCTCTGTACTATGTTAAACTCTATACAGCTCTGTACTATGTTAAACTCTATACAGCTCTGTAGTATGTTAAACTCTATACAGCTCTGTACTATGTTAAACTCTATACAGCTCTGTAGTATGTTAAACTCTATACAGCTCTGTTAAACTCTATACAGTATGTTAAACTCTATACAGCTCTACTATGTTAAACTCTATACACTATGTTAAACTCTATACAGCTCTGTAGTATGTTAAACTCTATACAGCAGCTCTATACAGCTCTAGTATGTTAAACTCTATACAGCTCTGTAGTATGTTAATGGAAACATTATAGAATAAAACACAGTTTATACAAGACAGGAGTGATATAATATGCATATGTATGTTAATATCAGACTTATAGGTCTACAGGTTTACATGTAGGAGGTTTGTTCTCTGCAGTTCTCTACAGCTCTCTATATTATGGTAATGTCAGAGTTTGGAGGTCTAGCTAGCTACTAGCTACATTATAGAGGGTTGTTCTCATGGTAATGTCAGAGTTTGTTCTCTGCATCTCTATATTATGGTAATGTCAGAGTTTGGAGGTCTAGCTAGCTACATTATAGAGGGTTGTTCTCTACATCTCTATATTATGGTAATGTCAGAGTTTGGAGGTCTAGCTAGCTACAGTATAGAGGGTTGTTCTCTACATCTCTATATTATGGTAATGTCAGAGTTTGGAGGTCTAGCTAGCTACAGTATAGAGGGTTGTTTTCTACATCTCTATATTATGGTAATGCCAGAGTTTCATCCGTGTGAATGCAGTGTTGTGTTGCTAAATGAATGCCCCCTGTAGTTAATGGAACCCAGTTCATTCAGCTGACATTACAGCAGCCTCTGTTACCTGCTGATACAGTATAGAGGGTTGAGTATTCACACATCTCTATATTATGGTAATGCCAGAGTTTCACGTGTGAATGCAGTGTTGTGTTGCTAAATGAATGACACACATTCAGCTGACACAGCAGCCTCTGTTACACACGCACACACACACACACACACACACACACACACACACACACACACACACACACACACACACACACACACACACACACACACACACACACACACACACACACACTGTATCTGTACTTCACATTACCATTTATATTTTACAACTTTTACTTTTACTTCACTACGTTCCTAAAGAGAAGAATGTCATCAGACATTATTGCACGTAATCAGACTCACCTGGACTCCATCACCTCCTTGATAACCTCCCTATATATGTCACTCCCCTTGGTTCCTTCCCTATATATGTCACTCCCCTTGGTTCCTTCCCTATATATGTCACTCCCCTTGGTTCCTTCCCTATATATGTCACTCCCCTTGGTTCCTTCCCTATATATGTCACTCCCCTTGGTTCCTTCCCTATATATGTCACTCCCCTTGGTTCCTTCCCTATATATGTCACTCCCTTTTGTTCCTTCCCTATATACAGTGGGGCAAAAAAGTATTTAGTCAGCCACCAATTGTGCAAGTTCTCCCACTTAAAAAGATGAGAGAGGCCTGTAATTTTCATCATAGGTACACTTCAACTATGACAGACAAAATTAGAAAAAAAAATCCAGAAAATCACATTGTAGGATATTTTATGAATTTATTTGCAAATTATGGTGGAAAATAAGTATTTGGTCACCAACAAAAAAGCAAGATTTCTGGCTCTCACAGACCTGTAACTTCTTCTTTAAAAGAGGTTCCTCTGTCCTCCACTCGTTACCTGTATTAATGGCACCTGTTTGAACTTGTTATCAGTATAAGACACCTGTCCACAACCTCAAACAGTCACACAGTGGGAGAACGTGTACAATTGGTGGCTGACTAAATACTTTTTTGCCCCACTGTATGTCACTCCCTTTGGTTCCTTCCCTATATATGTCATTCCCTTGGTTCCTTCCCTATATATGTCATTCCCTTTGGTTCCTTCCCTATATATGTCACTCCCCTTGATTCCTTCCCTATATATGTCACTCCCCTTGGTTCCTTCCCTATATATGTCACTCCCCTTGGTTCCTTCCCTATATATGTCACTCCCCTTGGTTCCTTCCCTATATATGTCACTCCCCTTGGTTCCTTCCCTATATATGTCTCTCCCTTTGGTTCCTTCCCTATATATGTCACTCCCCTTGGTTCCTTCCCTATATATGTCACTCCCCTTGGTTCCTTCCCTATATATGTCACTCCCTTTGGTTCCTTTATATGTCACTCCCCTTGGTTCCTTCCCTATATATGTCCCTCCCTTTGGTTCCTTCCCCTAAATGTCACTCCCCTTGGTTCATTCCCTATATATGTCACTCCACTTGGTTCCTTCCCTATATATGTCATTCCCTTGGTTCCTTCCCTATATATGTCACTCCCATTGGTTCCTTCCCTATATATGTCACTCCCCTTGGTTCCTTCCCTATATATGTCACTCCACTTGGTTCCTTCCCTATATATGTCATTCCCTTGGTTCCTTCCCTATATATGTCACTCCCATTGGTTCCTTCCCTATATATGTCACTCCCTTTGGTTCCTTACCTATATATGTCCCTCCCTTTGGTTCCTTCCCTACAAATGTCACTGCCTTTTGTTCCTTCCCTATATATGTCCCTCCCTTTGGTTCCTTCCCTACAAATGTCACTGCCTTTTGTTCCTTCCCTATATATGTCCCTCCCTTTGGTTCCTTCCCTATATATGTTCCCTTGGTTCATTCCCAAATGTCACTCACTGGTTCCTTCCCTATATATGTCATTCCCTTGGTTCCTTCCCTATATATGTCACTCCCATTGGTTCCTTCCCTATATATGTCACTCCCCTTGGTTCCTTCCCTATATATGTCACTCCACTTGGTTCCTTCCCTATATATGTCATTCCCTTGGTTCCTTCCCTATATATGTCATTCCCTTGGTTCCTTCCCTATATATGTCACTCCCATTGGTTCCTTCCCTATATATGTCACTCCCTTTGGTTCCTTACCTATATATGTCCCTCCCTTTGGTTCCTTCCCTACAAATGTCACAGCCTTTTGTTCCTTCCCTATATATGTCCCTCCCTTTGGTTCCTTCCCTATATATGTCCCTCCCTTTGGTTCCTTCCCTACAAATGTCACTCCCTTTGGTTCCTTCCCTATATATGTCACTCCCTTTGGTTCCTTCCCTATATCGTTACAAATTCACACACTTATCAACAAAACCTTCCTGGTCATCCCTACTACCTCTGATCTGGCGGATTCACTAAACACACATGCTTCGTTTGTAAATGTTGTCTGAGTGTTGGAGCTTACACCTGGCTTTTCGTAAATAAAACAAACAAGAAAATGGTGCCGGCTGGTTTGCTTAAAATAAGGAATTTGAAATTATTCATAGTTTGACTTTTACTTTTGATACTTAAGTATATTTTAACAATTATATTTACATTGATACTTAAGTATATTTAAAACCAAATATTTTTATTTTACTGGGAGACTTTCATAGTCATTTTCTTTTAAGGTATATTTACTTTTACTCAAGTATGACAATTGGGTACTTTTTCCACCACTGCGCACACAGACACACAGACACACAGACACACACACACGTATTCTGCCAGGGGACACACTCCCAATCAGCTCATGTGAACATGGTGCTGTGGCCCCCTGGAGGAAGACTAATGAGAAGGAAAGAACAGGGTTCAACCTAACATGTCTCTCTCTCAATACCTTGATCACACACATACCTCCTCAGGCCAGAGGGAAGATGAAATAAGGAGGGTGTGTGTGTGTGTGTGTGTGTGTGTGTGTGTGTGTGTGTGTGTGTGTGTGTGTGTGTGTGTGTGTGTGTGTGTGTGTGTGTGTGTGTGTGTGTGTGTGTGTGTGTGTGTGTGTGTGTGTGTGCTGCCTGTGGACACTAATGCTATGAACTGAAATACTGAGAGATGTAAGCTCACAAAGACATGGCGGTTGGAACCACAAATCTCAAGTTTGGACTCATCAGACCAAAGGACACATTTCCACCGGTCTAATGTCCACTGCTCGTGTTTCTTGGCCCAAGCAAGTCTCTTCTTCTTATTGGTGTCTTAGTGGTGGTTTCTTTGTAGTAATTCGACCATGAAGGACTGATTCACACAGTCTCCTCTGAACAGTTGATGTTGAGATGTGTCTGTTACATGAACTCTGTGAAGCATTTATTTGGGCTGCAATTTCTGAGGCTGGAAACTGTAATGAACTTATCCTCCACATCAGAGATAACTCTGGGTCCATTCCTGTGGCCAGTTTCATCTCAGCGCTTCGATGGTTTTTGCAACGGCAGTTCAAGAAACATTCCAATTTCTTGAAATGTTTCATATTGACAGACCTTCACGTCTTAAAGTAATGATGGACTGTCATTTCTCTTTGTTTATTTGAGCTGTTCTTGACATAATATGGACTTGGTCTTTTACCAAATAGGGCTATGTCCTGTATACCACCTCTACCTTGTCACACCACAACTGATTGGCTCAAACGCATTAAGAAGTGAAATTCCACAAATGTACTTTTAACAAGGCACACCTGTTAATTAAAATGCATTCCAGGTGACTACCTCATGAAGCTGGTTGAGAGAATGCCAAGAGTGTGCAAAGTTGTCATCAAGGCAAAGGGTGACTACTTTGAAGAATTTCAAATATGGAATATATTTGGATTCATTTAACACTTTTTTGGTTACTACATGATTCCATATATGTTATTTGATAGTTTTGATGTCTTCGGTATTATTCTACAATGTAGAAAATAGTAAAAAAATAAAGAAAAACCCTTGAATGAGTAGGTGTGTCCAAACCTTTGACTGGTACTGTATGTATCTGTGTGTTTGTGTGCATGTCAGGCAGTTTGATGAATTCATGTTGCATGTCCAATTCATAATGCATATTCTGTGCCTCAGAACACATTCCATCTCAGCAGGCAGACTAGGCAGGTTTTATGTTCTATCATATCATATGAGACACATTGAATAAAACAATGTTGAAAGATTTCAAGGGTCTGGAACAACAGCCTCTGATAGCATTAGAACAGCCCTGATCCTGTTCAATCCATGACTCTCAGCTTCTCTGCTTCTATAAGCAATAAAAACAATAAGAACGGGGAGACTGTTTTTTTCCAAACCACAACATAAAGGAAGAGAGAAACCCACAGCTGGTTTCTCCTCTCCTCTGCTTCTAGGTTTCTATGCTTCCACCACACACACACACACTCACACACACACACACACACACACACACACACACACACACACACACACACACACACACACACACACACACACACACACACACACACACACACACACACACACACACACACTCACACACTCACTCACTCACACTCACACACACACACACACACACACACACACTCACTCACTCACTCACTCACTCACTCACTCACTCACTCACTCACACACTCACACACACACTCACACTCACACTCACACACTCACACTCACACACACACACACACACACACTCACACACACACACACACACACACACACACACACACACACACACACAATATAATATTAATCCAGCATGTAGTATGGATCCTGGTCTTCTATCTATCTAATTATAGCAGTGCCACAAGTCATTCTTTATTTAAAGGGGCTTAAGCTTAAATTAGATTGTTCAAACAAAACACACAGCGGACATGGCTGGTTACCTCCATGGTTCATAAAGAATACTAGCAGTGGGGGAAAAGACCATCCTGGATCCCAGCCCTGGGCACAGGCAATAAGAACAGTGAGCTTATCAGTCCCAAATGGCACCCTATTCCCTTTATGGGCCCATTTGGGCCCTGGTCAAAAGTAGTGCACTATATAGGGAATAGGGTGCCATTTGGTAGATATTCTCAGTTAGACAGATGGTACAACACATAGCCATGCACTTGGGACAACCAGGCTCAATACAGGTCCTGACAACCCAACCCAGTCCTGTCATAGTACGATATAGATATTAAAGCTCTGGGGTCCCCTGGACTGGTTGCGAACAGGACGAGAAGACAGAGAGCCTGTGATGGATAACTAGGTCCTCTTGGTTCTTTCTCTCTCTGAGAAGGACGAGGCAGCAACCCAACCCAGTCCTGTCATAGTACGATATAGATATTAAAGCTCTGGGGTCCCCTGGACTGGTTGTGAACAGGACGAGAAGACAGAGAAAGAGTGAGAGAGAGCCTGTGATGATAACTAGGTCCTCTTGGTTCTCTCTCTCTCTCTGAGAAGGACGAGGCAGCAACCCAAACCAGGCTAACTGACAGCCTGTGGTTTTGCTCCCATTGATACTGTCTGATGTAGAGGAGACTTCTAGGACATATTGTGAGTGCTGCAGTTGTTAGCCTGATGACCAATACACAGGTGTAAAATCACACATGACATATCGTAAATGAAGCTGTGGAATGAGGTTGACAGAATGACACTAGTGCAGTGGCGTAGCCAGAAACTTGTTGACGGGTGGGTCTGCAGAAGTGTGGGTGCCCCTCCCCCAAATGAGGTAAAACAGCTAACTTCCTGCAAGTTTACACATTGTGCCATGGGGTAAAGAGGACAATTCTACACACTCTGCTATGATGCTTAGAGAAAATGTTGCTGTTTTAAAGCTAATTTCCTGTTTTAGAGCTGATTAAACTAGACTGTAGGTGTGTTGACTGTGATACAGGCACTGGATTATCAGCTAAATGAACAAATGAAATAGAAGTAGGCAGTGGCCTGCTGCATATATACAGAGATAGAAGCAAAGCCACATATGCCTCAATGACGGCATATTGGGACTGTGGCTTTCAGTTGTTTTTGGCAACCCATCCTGTGAGAGTGTATGTTTTTCCAGGTCATCTGTCCTGCTATTATTAAATCAAATCTGACTAACCCAGTGCACTGCTAACTTTGCATGTTTAGATGAAAATAAAAATAATATCCCGTTTTGAACACTATTGGACATTTTGTTGTTGATGCTCAATCTGAGTGGGTGAGCCCACCCTGACCCACCCTAGCATACGCCTCTGCACTGGTGGGAATATAACCCTCCACGGGTTGACCGAGTGAATTTATAACTTGTGTGTTGTTTTTGTTTTCATGTATAGCAGGAGTGTCCAACCCTGTTCCTGGAGAGCTACCCTCCTGTAGGTTTTAACCCTGTTCCTGGAGAGATACCTTCCTGTAGGTTTTAACCCTGTTCCTGGAGAGATACCTTCCTGTAGGTTTTAACCCTGTTCCTGGAGAGATACCTTCCTGTAGGTTTTCACTCCAATCCTGTTCCTGGAGAGCTACCCTCCTGTAGGTTTTAACTCCAACCCTGACCCTGGAGAGATACCCTCCTGTAGGTTTTAACCCTGTTCCTGGAGAGCTACCCTACTGTAGGTTTTCACTCTAACCCTGTTCCTGGAGAGATACCTTCCTGTAGGTTTTCACTCCAATCCTGTTCCTGGAGAGCTACCCACCTGTAGGGTTTAACCCTGTTCCTGGAGAGCTACCCACCTGTAGGTTTTAACCCTGTTCCTGGAGAGCTACCCTCCTGTAGGTTTTAACCCTGTTCCTGGAGAGCTACCCACCTGTAGGTTTTAACCCTGTTCCTGGAGAGCTACCCTCCTGTAGGTTTTAACCCTGTTCCTGGAGAGCTACCCTCCTGTAGGTTTTAACCCTGTTCCTGGAGAGCTACCCTCCTGTAGGTTTTAACCCTGTTCCTGGAGAGTTACCCTCCTGTAGGTTTTAACCCTGTTCCTGGAGAGCTACCCTCCTGTAGGTTTTCACTCTAACCCTGTTCCTGGAGAGCTATCCTCCTGTAGGTTTTTAACTCCAACCCTGTTCCCGGGGAGCTACCCTCCTGTAGGTTTTAACCCTGTTCCTGGAGAGTTACCCTCCTGTAGGTTTTAACCCTGTTACTGGAGAGCTACCCTCCTGTAGGTTTTCACTCCAACCCTGTTCCTGGAGAGCTATCCTCCTGTAGGTTTTTAACTCCAACCCTGTTCCTGGAGAGCTATCCTCCTGTAGGTTTTAACTCCAACCCTGTTCCCGGGAGCTACCCTCTTGTAGGTTTTAACTCCAACCCTGTTCCTGGAGAGCTACCCTCCTGTAGGTTTTTGCTCCATGCCTAATCTAGCACACCTGATAACAATTAATAATTATCTTGTTGATAAGATGAATCAGGTTAGTCACAATTCGGGTTGGGATGAAAACCTACAGGAGGTTAGCTCTCCAGAAACAGGGTTGGAGAGCCCAGATGTATAGTGTGCGTGTGTGTGCGCTCGTGCATAAAGTCAGAGTTCGTGTAACACACCATTTGTACACATTATCACGTTGTTATGAATATATATACTGAACAAAAATATAAACGCAACATGTAAAGTGCTGGTCCCGTGTTTCATGAGCTGAAATTAGAAATCCCATACATTTTCCATATGCATAAAAAGCTTATTCCTTTCTAATTTTGTGCACAAATTTGTTTTCATCCCCATTAGTAAGCATTTATCTTTTGCCAATATAATCCATCCACCAACAGCATGGTCATTACACAGGTGCACATTTTGCTGGGGACAATAAAAGGTCACTTTAAAATGTGCAGTTTTGTTACACAACACAATCCCACAGATGTCTCAATTTTTGAGGGGGTATGTAACTAGCATACTGACTGCAAGAATGTCCACCAGAGCGGTTGCCAGAGAATTGAATGTTCATTTCTCTACCATAAGCTGCCTCCAACATCAATTTAGAGAATTTGGCAGTACATCCAACCAGCCTCACAACTGCAGACCACTTGTAACCATGCCAGCCCAGGACCTCCAAATCCAGCTTCTTCACCTGAGAGAGGCTGAGGAGGGTGATGATGAGTATTTCTGTCTGTAATAAAGCCCCTTTGAGAGGAAAAGTTCATTCTGATTGGCTGGTCCTGGCTCCCCAGTGGGTGGTCCTAAGCCCTCCCAGGCCCACCCACAGCTGCACCGCTCCCCAGTGGGTGGTCCTAAGTCCTCCCAGGCCCACCCATGGCTGCAACCCTGCCCACTCATGTGAAATCCATAGATTAGTGCCTAATGAATTTATTTCAATTGACGGATTTCCTTATATGAACTTTAACTCAGTAGAATCTTTGTAATTGTTGCATGTTGCGTTTATATTTTTGTTAGGTAAATTATTTCACAGGGTAAATGATCTGTGATTTAGCAGGCAGACAGAGTGAGTTAGTGTTGTGCCTCTTATCTGAAGAGCCTGCTGTGTCTGCCAAACACACTAAATGCGTCCCAAATGGCAGCATTTTCACTACATGGTGCACTACTTTTGACCAGTTGTGCACTATGCAGGACATAGGGTGACATTTGGGACAGAGCCAATATCAAGCAGAGTCATTACTTTGGGTAATTGCTTTGTAGCACGGCTAATCCAAACACACGTTTTAGAGAGGGATCATGTGTTTCAATCAGGTAATGCAACAGAAGACTTTAGCAACGTGCACCACAGGAACAACACACACGCAACACACAGCACATACACACACTGACACACACACACACACACACACACACACTGACACACACACACACTGACACACTCACTCACACACACACAAACACATACACATACACACACACACACACATCCAAGCACGCACACACTGACACACACTCTGACACACACACACACACTGACACACACATTTGTCAGGGATACGTTGGATATGAAATGGTAGTGTGACTCAGTGATTTGTCAGGGATCAGTTGGATATGAAATGGTCGTGTGACTCAGTGATTTGTCAGGGATCAGTTGGATATGAAATGGTTGTGTGACTCAGTGATTTGTCAGGGATCAGTTGGATATGAAATGGTCGTGTGACTCAGTGATTTGTCAGGGATCAGTTGGATATGAAATGGTCGTGTGACTCAGTGATTTGTCAGGGATACGTTGGATATGAAATGTCAACAGTAACAGAAATGTAATAGATTTTGGCATTAGCATTTCATTTGGAGAGAGACAGAGAGATGTAACCTTTTCTCATTTCCTCAGCCACACACCACACGGCATGTCTTAAATAGTTTTTATTCATTTTAAATTGAAACTTTATTTAACTAGGCAGGTCAGTTATGAACAAATTCTTATCTATAATGACGTGTGGTGAAACAAAGCTCAGTAATGATTATTTACCAGTGTGTGTGTGTGTGTGTGTGTGTGTGTGTGTGTGTGTGTGTGTGTGTGTGTGTGTGTGTGTGTGTGTGTGTGTGTGTGTGTGTGTGTGTGTGTGTGTGTGTGTGTGTGTGTGTGTGTGTGTGTGTGTGATACCCCGGTAAGAACAATAAACCAGGCAGTGGACTTCCAATCAACAGCCCCCAACATCAGCTCTCCGGCTCGCCAGCTGCAGGCTGTAGTATTGATGTAAAAGGGCCAGACTCCGGGTTATTAGGCTGAGGACAAAACTTTATTGTTCAATTTTGATCATACAGCTTCCAGGAATATGAGTGGGTTATAGCAATGAAACATCCTAACCAATCGTATTACGCAATGCAGGGTTAATTGTACCACACATGTTTTCTGTCTCTCGTTGTCTCACGCTGTCTTTCTCCTAATTTCTTGTCCCACAACATCTTAAATTATATACATGTACACAAACATCAATTATCAAAGAGTGAAGAGGGCAGACTAAAATAACTACTTTGAGTTGTATAACACGTCATGCATCTAAAAGTTGTCTGAGATCAGAGGAAATGACAGCTGATTTTCAGATATGTGGTTACACCACCACCTAGTGGTACTTCCATGTATTACATTCATATATATATGTTTGACGCAGGCAGTGTATGTACTGTGTGTACCATGATTGAAAAGTAGTGGACAATAGGTCCCATGTGTCTCAGTTGGAAGAGCATGGCAATTGCAATGCCAGGGTTGTGAGTTTGATTCCCACTGGGAACAGTATGAAAATGTATGCACTCACTATTGTAATCCTACAGGAGGGTAGCTCTCCAGGAACAGGGTTGGAGTGAAAACCTACAGGAGGGTAGCTCTCCAGGAACAGGGTTGGAGTTAAAACCTACAGGAGGGTAGCACTCCAGGAACAGGGTCGGAGTGAAAACCTACAGGAGGGTAGCTCTCCAGGAACAGGGTTGGAGTGAAAACCTAGAGGAGGGTATTTCTCCAGGAACAGGGTTGGAGTGAAAACCTAGAGGAGGGTATTTCTCCAGGAACAGGGTTGGAGTGAAAACCTAGAGGAGGGTATTTCTCCAGGAACAGGGTTGGAGTGAAAACCTAGAGGAGGGTATTTCTCCAGGAACAGGGTTGGAGTGAAAACCTAGAGGAGGGTATTTCTCCAGGTACAGGGTTGGAGTGAAAACCTAGAGGAGGTTAATTCTCCAGGAACAGGGTTGGAGTGAAAACCTAGAGGAGGGTATTTCTCCAGGTACAGGGTTGGAGTGAAAACCTAGAGGAGGGTATTTCTCCAGGAACAGGGTTGGAGTGAAAACCTAGAGGAGGGTATTTCTCCAGGAACAGGGCTGAAACAAAAACCAGAGGACCAATAGTTTATACAAAAAATAACTGTGTATTAAGTTTTATCACAAGCACATACAGGTAAGTGCCAAGATGAAGGAAACACCAACATAAAGTGTCATAAAAGATGTTGGGCACCACGAGCTGCCAGAACAGCTTCAATGCACCTTGGACTGGAGTCTCCAAGTCAACCTAAACCATCCCAGGACAATGCACCTTGGACTGGAGTCTACAAGTCAACCTAAACCATCCCAGGACAATGCACCTTGGACTGGAGTCTACAAGTCAACCTAAACCATCTCAGGACAATGCACCTTGGACTGGAGTCTACAAGTCAACCTAAACCATCCCAGGACAATGCACCTTGGACTGGAGTCTCCAAGTCAACCTAAACCATCCCAGCACAATGCACCTTGGACTGGAGTCTACAAGTCAACCTAAACCATCCCTGGACAATGCACATTGGACTGGAGTCTACAAGTCAACCTAAACCATCCCAGGACAATGCACCTTGGACTGGAGTCTACAAGTCAACCTAAACCATCCCAGGACAATGCACCTTGGACTGGAGTCTACAAGTCAACCTAAACCATCCCAGGACAATGCACCTTGGACGGGAGTCTACAAGTCAACCTAAACCATCCCTGTCAACCTAAACCATCCCTGGCACATGCACCTTGGACTGGAGTCTACAAGTCAACCTAAACCATCCCAGGACAATGCACCTTGGACTGGAGTCTACAAGTCAACCTAAACCATCCCAGGACAATGCACCTTGGACTGGAGTCTACAAGTCAACCTAAACCATCCCAGGACAATGCACCTTGGACTGGAGTCTACAAGTCAACCTAAACCATCCCAGGACAATGCACCTTGGACTGGAGTCTACAAGTCAACCTAAACCATCCCAGGACAATGCACCTTGGACTGGAGTCTACAAGTCAACCTAAACCATCCCAGGACAATGCACCTTGGAGTCTACAAGTCAACCTAAACCATCCCAGGACAATGCACCTTGGGCTGGAGTCTACAAGTCAACCTAAACCATCCCAGGACAATGCACCTTGGACTGGAGTCTACAAGTCAACCTAAACCATCCCAGGACAATGCACCTTGGACTGGAGTCTACAAGTCAACCTAAACCATCCCAGGACAATGCACCTTGGACTGGAGTCTACAAGTCAACCTAAACCATCCCAGGACAATGCACCTTGGACTGGAGTCTACAAGTCAACCTAAACCATCCCAGGACAATGCACCTTGGACTGGAGTCTACAAGTCAACCTAAACCATCCCAGGACAATGCACCTTGGACTGGAGTCTACAAGTCAACCTAAACCATCCCAGGACAATGCACCTTGGACTGGAGTCTACAAGTCAACCTAAACCATCCCAGGACAATGCACCTTGGGCTGGAGTCTACAAGTCAACCTAAACCATTCCAGGACAATGCACCTTGGACTGGAGTCTCCAAGTCAACCTAAACCATCCCAGGACAATGCACCTTGGACTGGAGTCTACAAGTCAACCTAAACCATCCCAGGACAATGCACCTTGGACTGGAGTCTACAAGTCAACCTAAACCATCCCAGGACAATGCACCTTGGACTGGAGTCTACAAGTCAACCTAAACCATCCCAGGACAATGCACCTTGGACTGGAGTCTACAAGTCAACCTAAACCATCCCAGGACAATGCACCTTGGACTGGAGTCTACAAGTCAACCTAAACCATCTCAGGACAATGCACCTTGGACTGGAGTCTACAAGTCAACCTAAACCATCCCAGGACAATGCACCTTGGACTGGAGTCTACAAGTCAACCTAAACCATCCCAGGACAATGCACCTTGGACTGGAGTCTACAAGTCAACCTAAACCATCCCTGGACAATGCACCTTGGACTGGAGTCTACAAGTCAACCTAAACCATCCCAGGACAATGCACCCAACATAAAGTGCATTTGGAAAATATTCAGACCCCTTGACTTAGTCCTCATCTTGTTACGTTACAGCCTTATTATAAAATGTATTAACTGAATAAAAAACATCATCAATCTACACACAATACCCCATAATGAAAAGCAAAACAGTTTTTTAGAAAGTAAACAAGTATATATATTTACATTAAGTATTCAGACCCTTTGCTATGACACTAAAAATTGAGCTCAGGTGCATCGTGTTTCCATTGATTATCCCTGAGTTGTTTCTACAACTTGATTGGAGTCCATCTGTTGTAAAATCAATTGATTGGACATGATTTCAAATCAAATTTTATTTGTCACACGCAGAATACAACAAGAGTAGACCTCACAGTGAAATGCTTACTTACAAGCCCTTAACCAACAAGTTGTTTGTAAAGGCATACACCTGTCTATATAAGGTCCCACAGTTGACAGTGCCTGTCAGAGCAAAAACCAAGCCACGAGGTGGAAGGAATTGACCGTAGCGCTCCGAGACAGGATTGTGTCGAGGCAGAGATCAGGGGAAAGGTACCAAACAATTTCTGTAGCATTGAAGGTCCCCAAGAACACAGTGGCCTCCATCATTCTTAAATGGAAGAAGTTTGGCACCACCAAGACTCTTCCTAGAGCTGCCCTATCCTAGCTGCTTCTATCTCAAGGCCATCAGACTGTTAAACAGCCACTGCTAACATTGAGTGGCTGCTGCCAACACACTGACTCAACTCCAGCCACTTTAATAATGGAAAAATGTATGTAAAAATGTATCACTAGTCACTTTAAACAATGCCACTTAATATAATGTTTACATACCCTACATTACTCATCTCATATGTATATACAGTACTCTACCATCTACTGCATCTTGCCATCTTTATGTAATACATGTATCACTAGCCACTTTAAACTATGCCACTTTGTTTACATACCCTACATTACTCATCTCATATGTATATACTGTACTCGATACCATCTACTGCATCTTGCCTATGCCGCTCTGTACCATCACTCATTCATATATCTTTATGTACATATTCTTTATCCCTTTACAGTTGTGTGTATAAGGTAGTAGTTGTGGAATTGTTAGGTTAGATTACTGGTTATTACTGCATTGTCGGAACTAGAAGCACAAGCATTTCGCTACACTCGCATTAACATCTGCTAACCATGTGTATGTGACAAATGAAATTTGATTTGATTTGACGTAGGTAACATTCTATAAGAGGTGCTGGTAGTCAAGCAGTAGAAAATGTGATGTGTCCGTACACAATGCAGGTGTGTAGTCGACTGGCCCAATTCAAGCACTAGACACATCTGGTGATATAAAGGTTCAATTCATGAAAATAAAATGTATAATATATATTTTGCTAACAGTAAAATCAAACCAGTCATGTTAAACTCAGCCTTTAAAATCTATTTGTTCAAATAAGCCCTTCACTCGGCACGTGCTGTCAAAATGTGTGTCCAAGATAGCTCTGTCCAAATGTTCATTGAAGCTATTTAGAGACCTCATAGTGCTGAATCATATTAAACAATTGTAATGTGTTTTTTTTCTTCCATTAGTGCGATGACCCCAAAAACTCAGACGAGCCTTGTGACATGACAGTCATTCCCTAAACAAACGGGACAAACTAACCAGCTCACTGTACAGTTTACAGAACTCAGATGACGCCCCCTAATCCTGGGGCTGAAACCACCTCATACTGTAGACGACCTCAAGTAGACGACCTGCAACAGGAAGTTGTCTACCTTACTGTAGACCAGTCTTTCTTCATCCTGGTCCTGAGGACACAAAGAGGTGCACAGTTTTGTTATGGCCTCAGCACTACACAGCTGGTACAAATGATCAAAGCCTGACAATGAGTTGATCATTTGAATCAGCTGTGTAGTGCTGGGGCCAAAACCAAAACGTGCACCCTTTTGGGTCCCCAGGGACCAGGATTAAGGAAGACTGCCGTAGATTACAATTGCCACAATGTAAAATCCAGGAGGCGAGCCATGCGTCGGGCCTCGGGCCTCATCTGACCTACAGCGAAAACAAAGGAGTTCAGCTCATCGTGCCACATGGATCACGTACCAGAGTCCTGACTACATTGCCGTGACATCAGAGTGGCCCTTCCTAGAGACAAAAGGAGGCAACAGGAATTACAGGTCAATAACAGGTCATTGTCTCTGTTTAAAGGGTCTGCTAGTATCACAGCAAAATGCCAGACTAAATGTACTCATTAGATGTACTGAGTCGAGGTACACTTAGTTTGTGACATTTTACCAATGCTAGTTTGTCCTGTATGTTTTTATGTTGTCAGTTTGTTCTCGTTCCGTCCTAAAAAACAACAAGTTCCAACCTTGGGTCCCCTGCACATCACAAGACTGTGTTAGCCAGTTGAGCAAAACTTCCCAGGCATTATATTGTGGGAGCCAACCAGTTTTCAGGTCTCAGGCTATAATTGACACACAAAAAAACTCCCAAATCGTGCTGAAAGTCCCCTGCACCCTAAGGCATAGGTTCCCAAAGGATTTATGCTGTGACCTGGTTTAGACTTTTGGTATTTGTGCTGTGCCCTATAATATAGCAAAACACATTATTCTAGACATGACACGTCTCACGTCCCTCGCCCATGACATGACCCAATAATAGGTAAACGGCCCAGAGCAGGGGCGGACTGGGACCAGGAATCTGCGTAGGCATTTCTAACATACCTGCGCTTGTTTTTTTCCTTAAGGACCCCACACTGGTCCGTGTTGTCTTGAGGCCCCCATTATTAGGCAAATAATTATCCTTTTCGCATCAAAAAAACATTTAGACAGGTCTACTGGGCAAAAGATGGACCCATCTGGCATTTGCCTGAGTTTCCCATCTCTGGTCCAGACCAGGGATTCTTCAAATATTTCACTTACTTTTGATACATTCATATTTTGGATACTTACGGACGAAAGTTCTCTCTTTCCAGGTGACTTCACTAGGGGGGGTACCTAGCAGTGGAGACTGGCCATTATCATACCCCTTCCTCCAACCAACCATTATCATACCCCCTCCTCCACCCAGGCCATTATCATACCCCCTCCTCCACCTAACCATTATCATACCCCCTTCTCCACCAAACCATTATCATACCCCTTCCTCCATCCAGTCCCTTATCTTACCCCCTCCTCCACCCAGACCATTATCATACCCCGTCCTCCACCTGGCTATTATCATACTCCCGCCTCCACCCAGACTATTATCATAACCCTCCTCCATCCAGGCATTACCATAACCCCTCCTCCACCCATCTCATTTCCATAACCCCTCCTCCTCCCAGACCATTATCATACCCCTTCCTCCATCCAGGCATTATCATAACCCCTCCTCCACCCATCTCATTTCCATAACCCCTCCTCCACCCAGACCATTATCATACCCCCTCATCCACCCGGCTATTATCATACTCCCGCCTCCACCCAGACCATTATCATACCCCCTCCTCCATCCAGGCATTACCATAACCCCGTCTCCTCCCAGACCATTATCATACCCCCTCCTCAGACAGACAGACAGACAGACAGACAGACAGACAGACAGACAGACAGACAGACAGACAGACAGACAGACAGACAGACAGACAGACAGACAGACAGACAGACAGACAGACAGACAGACAGACAGACAGACAGACAGACAGACAGACAGGGAGACAGGAGACAGACAGGGAGACAGGGAGAGATAGACAAACAGAGATAGACAGAGAGGGAGAGAGAGGGAGACAGAGATAGACAGAACGAGAGGAAGCGAGACAGACAGAGATAGACAGAAATAGAGACATAGAGAGAGAGACACAAACACACTGAAGCCTCAGGACCAGAACATCCAATCAATCGGAATAAAACAAATTATAACACAATCCAAACAGAACTAAATGCTTTGTTTATTGGGAAACCCAAGCAACATGCAGTGCTCTCTGGCACTAAATCAGCAGTACACCGTGGCTAACTACTTGACCATGGTTACTGATCAAAACCTTAGAAAAGCCTTGACAAAGCTCAGTGAGCACAACCTTGCCATTGAGAAGAGTAGACACAGGAAAACCAGGCTCCTCTACTGTATGCTTATTGTTATTGTTCAATGTTTGGTTATTTTGACCCTTGTTGTTGATGTTACTGATGTTCAGTTGACAAGTTTGATTCTTATTTTCTTAATATTGTAAATATCCAAAGTAAGCATTGGCAATATGTACAGTACATTGTTACATCATGCCAATAAAGCAAATTTATTTGAAATTGAATTGAATTGAGAGAGAGAGACAGAGAGAGACACAGAGAGAGAGAGAGAGAGAGAGAGAGAGAGAGAGAGATACACACACACTCACTTTTGTATATTATCTACCTCACTTGCTTTGGCAATGTTAACATATGTTTCCCATGCCAATAAAGCCCCTTGAATTGAAATTGAATTGAGAGAGAGAGAGTGTGAGAGAGAGAGAGAGAGAGAGAGGGTGAGAGAGACAGAGAGAGAGAGAGAGAGGGAGAGAGAGAGAGAGAGAGAGAGAGAGAGAGAGACAGAGAGAGAGAGAGAGAGAGAGAGAGAGAGAGAGGACCTTTGTTGTCTTAATTGCATACTAGTGTAATATTTGTATTCTGACTGGCTCATCCACGTTGTCTACCACCTCTGTAAGGAGGGAACAGGCAGGTGCTGCGTCGCAGTGACGCAGTGATGACGCAGTGATGTCGCAGTAATGCATGTGCCATTATCACGTGTAGCAGCGGGGATCTCTACACCTGCAGACTAACATGACTATCAGAAAGATCATTATCCAATCAGAACCATAACGCTGGCTAATCTCCATGGTTACCAAGGCTCAACTGTCACCAAAAGTCAGTCAACAAACAATTGCGTTTTGATGAAAAACTGGACAACAAGGGAACATGGACATCATATCAGAAACATACTGTATTTGACTAAATAGTCTGGTTTAAGGTCAGAATTGAATAGATAAATGTCAGTACAGATACCAATAGAGGTGCTGTATTTAATTACCCCTCACAGCCCTTATCTTTTAGAAAATATTGCATTGTTCAATATGCAATATAAAGCCTGTTGTCTGAAGTGTCTAGTTTAGACCAGATGCCCCATCAAGACTGTCATGGAGTCATCCTTCAAGGAAATCTTGTGTGACTTCATTCGAATTTGACAAGAGACAACAGTAACTGACCACAGACTAACTTCATCTTACACTCTCAATGTACCCCTCTCAACAAATACCTCCTCCATGGGCCACCTCCTCCAAAGGCCACCTCCTCCATGGGCCACCTCCTCCAAAGGCCACCTCCTCCAAGGGCCACCTCCTCCAAGGGCCACCTCAATACCCCCTCTAAACTGTAGTACAATGGGCCACGTTCAGTTCAATACCCCCTCTAAACTGTAGTACAACGGGCCACGTTCAGCTCAATACCCCCTCTAAACTGTAGTACAACGGGCCACGTTCAGCTCAATACCCCCTCTAAACTGTAGTACAACGGGCCACGTTCAGCTCAATACCCCCTCTAAACTGTAGTACAACGGGCCACGTTCAGCTCAATACCCCCTCTAAACTGTAGTACAACGGGCCACGTTCAGCTCAATACCCCCTCTAAACTGTAGTACAATGGGCCACGTTCAGCTCAATACCCCTCTAAACTGTAGTACAATGGGCCACGTTCAGCTCAATACCCCCTCTAAACTGTAGTACAACGGGCCACGTTCAGCTCAATACCCCTCTAAACTGTAGTACAATGGGCCACGTTCAGCTCAATACCCCTCTAAACTGTAGTACAACGGGCCACGTTCAGCTCAATACCCCTCTAAACTGTAGTACAATGGGCCACGTTCAGCTCAATACCCCCTCTAAACTGTAGTACAACGGGCCACGTTCAGCTCAATACCCCTCTAAACTGTAGTACAATGGGCCACGTTCAGCTCAATACCTCCTCTAAACTGTAGTATAATGGGCCACGTTCAGCTCAATACCTCCTCTAAACTGTAGTATAATGGGCCACGTTCAGCTCAATACTCCTCTAAACTGTAGTACAACTGGCCACGTTCAGCTCAATACCCCCTCTAAACTGTAGTACAATGGGCCATGTTCAGCTCAATACCCCTCTAAACTGTAGTACAAACGTTCAGGCCAATGGGCCGTTTCAGCTCAATATACCCATCTAAACTGTAGTAGAACAGGCCACGTTCAGCTCAGTACCCCTCTAAACTGTAGTAGAACGGGCCACGTTCAGCTCAATACCCCCTCTAAACTGTAGTAGAACAGGCCACGTTCAGCTCAGTACCCCCTCTAAACTGTAGTACAACGGGCCACGTTCAGCTCAATACCCCCTCTAAACTGTAGTACAACGGGCCACGTTCAGCTCAACAAAAATCCAGAAAATCACATTGTATGATTTCTAATTTTAATTTGCATTTTATTGCATGACATAAGTATTTGATCATCTACTAACCAGTAAGAATTTTGGCTTTCACAGACCTCCTGTTCTCCACTCATTACCTGTATTAACTGCACCTGTTTGAACTCGTTACCTGTATAAAAGACATCTGTCCACACACTCAATCAAACAGACTCCAACCTCTCCACAATGGCCAAGACCAGGGAGCTGTGTAAGGACATCAGGGATAAAATTGTAGACCTGCACAAGGCTGGGATGGGCTACAGGACAATAGGCAAGCAGCTTGGTGAGAAGGCAACAACTGTTGGCATAATTATTAGAAAATGGAAGAAGTTCAAGATGACGGTCAATCACCCTCGGTCTGGGGCTCCATGCAAGATCTCACCTCGTGGGGCATCAATGATCATGAACAAGGTGAGGGATCAGCCCAGAACTACATGGCAGGACCTGGTCAATGACCTGAAGAGAGCTGGGACCACAGTCTCAAAGAAAACCATTAGTAACACACTACACCGTCATGGATTAAAATCCTGCAGCGCACGCAAGGTCCCCCTGCTCAAGCCAGCGCATGTCCAGGCCCGTCTGAAGTTTGCCAATGACCATCTGGATGATCCAGAGGAGGAATGGGAGAAGGTCATGCGGTCTGATGAGACAAAAATAGAGCTAAACTCCACTTGCCGTGTTTGGAGGAAGAAGAAGGATGAGTACAACCCCAAGAACAACATCCCAACTGTGAAGCATGGAGGTGGAAACATCATTCTTTGGGGATGCTTTTCTGCAAAGGGGACAGGACGACTGCACCGTATTGAGGGGAGGATGGATGGGGCCATGTATCGCGAGATCTTGGCCAACAACCTCCTTCCCTCAGTAAGAGCATTGAAGATGGGTTGTGGCTGGGTCTTCCAGCATGACAATGACCCGAAACACACAGCCAGGGCAACTAAGGAGTGGCTCCGTAAGAAGCATCTCAAGGTCCTGGAGTGGCCGAGCCAGTCTCCAGACCTGAACCCAATAGAAAATCTTTGGAGGGAGCTGAAAGTCCGTATTGCCCAGCGACAGCCCTGGAACCTGAAGGATCTGGAGATGGTCTGTATGGAGGAGAGGGCCAAAATCCCTGCTGCAGTGTGTGCAAACCTGGTCAAGAACTACAGGAAACATATGATATCTGTAATTGCAAACAAAGGTTTCTGTACCAAATATTAAGCTCTGCTTTTCAGATGTATCAAATACTTATGCCATGCAATAAAATGCAAATGAATTACTTACAAATCATACAATGTGATTCTCTGGAATTTTGTTTTAGATTCCGTCTCTCACAGTTGAAGTGTACCTATGATAAAAATGACAGACCTCTACATGTTTTGTAAGTAGAAAACCTGCAAAATCAGCAGTGTATCAAATACTTGTTCTCCCACTGTATTTACACCCCCCTACACACAGACATACAGTATACACACCTCCTGCACACAGATATACACCCCCCTACACACAGATATACTGTATATTCCCCCTCCACACAGACATACTGTATACACCCCCCCTACACAGAGATATACTGTATACACCCCCCTACACACAGATATACTGTATACACCCCCCTACACAGAGATATACATCCCCCTACACACAGATATACTGTATATACCCCACTACACACAGATATACTGTATATACCCCACTACACACAGCTATACTGTATATACCCCACTACACACAGCTATACTGTATGCACCACCCTACACACAGATATATGTATACACCCATGCATCAAAACCAAATACAACACACACACAACACTGCAGACACCACGCACACACCATCACAGAAACACTTAACGATCATTGTCAGAGTCACACACTGCAGGGCTCCAATGACGCTGGTGGTTGATGTCATAAGGCAGTCGTCACAGATCTGAGTTAACCTTACAGCCCTTTTCCTGGAGCTATCGAGCATTTCACTTGCCATTCTCACCCATGACTGTCTGACTACTGCTGACATGTAGCCAATGCTGCCTCCCGGTCATGTCTGGTCATGCTTCTGTCACACTGATTGTATAGTTCCATGTTTGTTGGTTGTTATTTTGGTTGCATGTTGGATGTCGCATGTTTTCTAATACAAGTACACTTTCCACCTGTAGTAACAGCAAATTCATCATATGTCTAAACAAGGCTTCCAGACAAGGTGCTACGGCAATCACATATAATAAGGGAAGCACAGCCACGAGCTGCCCAGTGACACGAACCTACCAGATGAGCTAAATCACTTCTATGCTCGCTTTGAGGCAAGTAACACTGAAACATGCATGAGAGCACCAGCTGTTCCGGATGACTGTGTGATCACGCTCTCCGTAGCCGATGTGAGTAAGACCTTTAAACAGGTCAACATTCCCAAGGCCGCAGAGCCAGACGTATTACCAGGACGTGTACACCGAGCATGCGCTAACCAACTGGCAAGTGTCTTCACTGACATTTTCAACCTGTCCCTGACTGAGCAGACCACCCTAGTCAAGTAGACCCCCATAATCCCTGTGCCCAAGAACACTAAGGTAACCTGCCTAAATGACTACAGACCCGTAGCACTCACATCTGTAGCCATGAAGTGCTTTGAAAAGCTGGTCATGGCTCACATCAACACCGTCATCCCAGAAACCCTAGACCCACTCCAATTTGCATACCACCCCAACAGATCCACAGATGACGCAATCTCTATTGCACTGAACACTGCCCTTTCCCATCTGGACAAAATGAACACCTATGAGTGAATGCTATTCATTGACTACAGCTCAGCCCTCAAAGCTCATCACTAAGCTAAGGACCATGGGACTAAACACCTCCCTCTGCAACTGGATCCTGGACTTCCTGACGTGCCGCCCCCAGGTAGTAAGGGTAGGGAACAAGACATCCGCCAAGTTGATCTTCAACACAGGGACCCAGGGGTGCATGCTCTGTCCCATCCTGTACTCCCTGTTCACTCATGACTGCATGGGAGGCAATTACTCCAACACCATCATCAAGTTTGCCGATGACACAACAGTGGTAGGCCTGATCACCGACAACGATGAGACAGCGTATAGGGAGGAGGTCAGAGACCTGGCCTTGGTGCCAGGACAACAACCTCTCCCTCAACGTGATCAAGACAAAGGAGATGATTGTGGACTACAGGAAAAGGAAGACCGAGTCCGCCCCCATTCTCATGGACAGGGCTGTAGTGGAGCAGGTTGAGAGCTTCAACTTCCTTGGTGTCCACATCACCAACAAACTAACATGGTCCAAGAACACCATGACAGTCGTGAAGAGGGCACGACAAAGCCTATTCCCCCTCAGGAGACTGAAAAGATGTGGCATGGGTCCTCAGTTCCTCAAAAGGCTCTACAGCTGCACCATCAAGATCATCCTGACTGGTTGCATCACTGCCTGGTATGGCAACAACTCGGCCCCCCGACCGCAAGGCGCTACAGAGAGTAGTGCGTACAGCCCATCCAGGACCTCTATACAAGGTGGTGTCAGATGAAGCGGTCCCAGAGTACCAAGTCGAGGTCCAAAAGGCTTCTGAACAGCTTCTATCCCCAAACCTTAAGATTAAGACTCCTGAACAGCTAATCAAAGGGCTACCCAGACCCCTCTTTTACGCTGCTGCTACTCTCTGTTTATAATCTATGCATAGTCACTTTAACTCTACCAACATGTACATATTACCTCAATTACCTCGACTAACCGGTGTCCCCGCACATTGACTGTGTACCAGTACCCCATGTATATCGCGTCGCTATTGTTATTTTACTGCTGCTGTTTCATTATTTGTTACTTTCATTTTCAATTTTTCTTTATAATTTAATTATTTGTTACTTTTTACTTCACATTTTTTGTTCTTAAGTTCTTAAAGCATTGTTGGTTAAGGGCTTGTAAGTAAGCATTTCACTGTAAGGTCTACCTGTTGGTTAAGGGCTTGTAAGTAAGCATTTCACTGTAAGGTCTACCTGTTGGTTAAGGGCTTGTAAGTAAGCATTTCACTGTAAGGTCTGCACATATTGTATTCCAATTGTGAAATAGCGTTTGGTTTGATATGATTATGCCTTTAAATGTTTAATTTTTTTACTAGCTCTGACTTTGCTGATAGCTTCTTTATTGAGGAAAAATGTACTTACTATGACTGAGACATGAGCTATATTAAGATTGATGAACGAACTGTAAGTCGCTCTGGATAAGAGCATCTGCTAAATGACTACAGGGTAAGTGTACACTGAGTATAACAAACATTAGGAACACTTCCCTAATATCAAGTTGCAGAACAGCCTCAATTCATTGGGCATGAACTCTACAAGGTGTCGAAAGCGTTCCACAGGGATGCTGGCCCACGTTGACTCCAATGCTTCCCACAGTTGTGTCAAGTTGGCTGGATGTCCTTTGTGTGGTGGACCATTCTTGATACACATAGGGAACCTTTGACCGTGAAAAACCCAGCAGCATTGCAGTTCTTGACCCAAACCGGTGCAGCTGGCACCTGCTACCATACTTCGTTAAAAGGCACTTCAATATTTTGTCTTGACCATTCACCCTCTGAATGGCACACACACAGTCCAAGTCTCAACTGTCTCATCTACACTGATTGAAGTGAATTTAACAAGTGAGATCAATAAGGGATCATAGCTTTCGCCTGTATTCACCTGGTCAGTCTGTTATGGAAAGAGTAGGTGTTCTTAATGTTTTGTCCACTCAGTGTACCATTTCACTGTAAGGTCACATTGAATCATCAAGTAAATGTAAAAACCAATAGATATAATCATGTTAGTATCCTTAAAGTCACAATCTATGATTCCTACATCAACTTTTTACTTTTAAATTAATGATATAGGTAAACCAGTTAGGTATAACTTATAAAGGCTCGTGTTTTACTAATTTGTTTATAAACAATGTAACTGTTATCAAGCACTGTTAACTTCAAAATATAGTTAAACTATCATTTTGATCACATGGATAGACATTCCTTGAATCCATAGACCTGTCTATGAATTTGAGAGTGGTCACATTTATCCAGCCCCATCCCTAAGCTGTTACCACAACAGGGATGCAGGGTGAGCCTTTTTCATTCTTTGACCTACAGATTGTCCCTTTAAAGATCAATACCACGTTATTTCAGTCCAACAACAGCTCACCTAACAGTCACACACTACAGTACACTACAGTACACTACAGTACACTACAGCACACTACAGAACACTACAGCACACTACAGTACACTACAGTACACTACAGTACACTACAGCACACTACAGCACACTACAGCACACTACAGCACACTATAGTACACTATAGTACACTACAGCACACTACAGCACACTACAGCACACTACAGTACACTACAGTACACTACAGAACACTACAGAACACTACAGTACACTACAGTACACTACAGCACACTACAGTACACTACAGTACACTACAGCACACTACAGCACACTACAGCACACTACAGCACACTACAGCACACTACAGTACACTACAGCACACTACAGCACACTACAGCACACTACAGCACACTACAGTACACTACAGCACAATACAGCACACTACAGTACACTACAGCACACTACAGCACACTACAGCACACTACAGCACACTACAGCACACTACAGCACACTACAGTACACTACAGCACACTACAGCACACTACAGCACACTACAGCACACTACAGTACACTACAGAACACTAAAGTACACTACAGCACACTACAGTACACTAGTACACTAGAGAACACTACAGTACACTACAGTACACTACAGAACACTACAGTACACTACAGTACACTACAGAACACTAGAGTACACTACAGTACACTACAGTAAAATACAGTTCACTACAGAACACAACAGAACACTACAGAACACTACAGCACACTACAGAACACTAGAGTACACTACAGTACACTACAGTACACTACAGAACACTACCGTAGACTACAGTACACTACAGTACACTACAGAACACTACAGTACACTACAGAACACTATAGAACACTACAGTAGACTACAGTAGACTACAGTACACAACAGTAGACTACAGTACACTACAGTACACTACAGTACACTACAGAACACTACAGTACACTACAGAACACTACAGAACACTACAGTACACTACAGAACACTACAGTACACTACACTACAGTAGACTACAGAACACTACAGAACACTACAGTAGACTACAGTAGACTACAGTAGACTACAGTAGACTACAGTAGACTACAGTACACTACAGAACACTACAGAACACTACAGTACACTACACTACAGTAGACTACAAAACACTACAGAACACTACAGTAGACTACAGTACACTACAGTACACTACAGCACACTACAGCACACTACAGCACACTACAGCACACTACAGCACACTACAGCACATTACAGTACACTACAGAACACTACAGCACACTACAGTACACTACAGTACACTACAGCACACTACAGCACACTACAGAACACTACAGTACACTACAGTACACTACAGCACACTATAGTACACTACAGCACACTACAGTACACTACAGAACACTACAGCACACTACAGAACACTACAGTACACTACAGAACACTACAGCACACTACAGAACACTACAGCACACTACAGCACACTACAGTACACTACAGTACACTACAGTACACTACAGCACACTACAGAACACTACAGTACACTACAGAACACTAAAGTACACTACAGCACACTACAGTACACTAGAGTACACTACAGTACACTACAGTACACTACAGAACACTACAGTACACTACAGTACACTAGAGTACACTACAGTACACTACAGTACACTACAGTACACTACACTACAGTACAGAATACTACAGAACACTACAGTACACTACAGTACACTACAGTACACTACAGAACACTACAGTACACTACAGTGCACTACAGTACACTACAGTAAAATACAGTTCACTACAGAACACAACAGAACACTACAGAACACTACAGCACACTACAGAACACTAGAGTACACTACAGTACACTACAGTGCACTACAGAACACTACCGTAGACTACAGTACACTACAGAACACTACAGTACACTACAGAACACTACACTACAGTACAGAATACTACAGAACACTACAGTACACTACAGTACACTACAGAACACTACAGTACACCACAGAACACTACAGAACACTACAGTACACTACAGTACACTACAGAACACTACAGTACACTACAGTACACTACACTACAGTACAGAATACTACAGAACACTACAGTACACTACAGAACACTACAGAACACTACAGAACACTACAGTACATTACAGTACAATACAGAACACTACAGAACACTACAGCACACTACAGCACACTAGAGTACACTACAGAACACTACACTACAGAACACTACAGTACACTACAGAACACTACAGTACACTACAGAACACTACAGTGCACTACAGAACACTACAGCACACTACAGCACACTACAGTACACTACAGCACACTACAGCACACTACAGTACACTACAGTACACTACACTACAGTACAGAATACTACAGTACACTACAGAACCCTACAGTACACTACAGTACACTACAGTACACTACAGTACACTACAGTACACTACAGTACACTACAGTAAAATACAGTTCACTACAGAACACAACAGAACACTACAGCACACTACAGCACACTACAGCACACTACAGAACACTACAGAACACTACAGTACACTACAGAACACTACAGTACACTACAGTACACTACAGTACACTACAGTACACTACAGTACACTGCAGTAGACTACAGTACACTACAGTACACTACAGAACACTATAGAACACTACAGTAGACTACAGTAGACTACAGTACACTACAGTACACTACACTACAGTAGACTACAGAACACTACAGAACACTACAGTAGACTACAGTAGACTACACTACAGTAGACTACAAAACACTACAGAACACTACAGTAGACTACAGTACACTTCAGTACACTACAGCACACTACAGAACACTACAGTACACTACAGTACACTACAGAACACTACAGCACACTACAGCACACTACAGCACACTACAGCACACTACAGCACACTACAGTACACTACAGTACACTACAGAACACTAAAGTACACTACAGCACACTAAAGTACACTACAGCACACTACAGAACACTACAGTACACTAGAGTACACTACAGAACACTACAGTACACTACAGAACACTACAGAACACTACAGAACACTACAGAACACTACAGAACACTACAGAACACTAGAGTACACTAGAGTACACTACAGTACACTACAGAACACTACCGTAGACTACAGTACACTACAGTACACTACAGAACACTATAGAACACTACAGTAGACTACAGTAGACTACAGTACACTACAGTAGACTACAGTACACTACAGAACACTACAGAACACTACACTACAGAACACTACAGTACACTACAGAACACTACAGTGCACTACAGAACACTACAGAACACTACAGAACACTACAGAACACTACAGTACACTACAGTACACTACACTACAGTAGACTACAGTACACTACAGAACACTACAGTACACTACACTACAGAACACTACAGTAGACTACAGTAGACTACAGTAGACTACAGAACACTACAGTACACTACACTACAGTAGACTACAAAACACTACAGTAGACTACAGTACACTACAGTACACTACAGTACACTACAGCACACTACAGCACACTACAGTACACTACAGCACACTACAGTACACTACAGTACACTACAGTACACTACAGCACACTACAGAACACTACAGTACACTACAGAACACTATAGAACACTACAGTAGACTACAGTAGACTACAGTACACAACAGTAGACTACAGTACACTACAGTAGACTACAGTACACTACAGAACACTACAGTACACTACAGAACACTACAGTGCACTACAGAACACTACAGAACACTACAGAACACTACAGTACACTACAGAACACTACAGTACACTACACTACAGTAGACTACAGAACACTACAGAACACTACAGTAGACTACAGTAGACTACAGTAGACTACAGTACACTACAGAACACTACAGACCACTACACTACAGTAGACTACAAAACACTACAGAACACTACAGTACACTACAGTACACTACAGCACACTACAGCACACTACAGCACACTACAGCACACTACAGCACACTACAGCACATTACAGAACACTACAGTACACTACAGTACACTACAGCACACTACAGCACACTACAGCACACTACAGAACACTACAGAACACTACAGTACACTACAGTACACTACAGCACACTATAGTACACTACAGCACACTACAGTACACTATAGCACACTACAGTACACTACAGCACACTACAGTACACTACAGAACACTACAGCACACTACAGCACACTACAGCACACTACAGAACACTACAGCACACTACAGAACACTACAGCACACTACAGAACACTACAGCACACTACAGAACACTACAGCACACTACAGCACACTACAGCACACTACAGCACACTACAGCACACTACAGCACAATACAGCACACTACAGTACACTACAGTACACTACAGCACACTACAGCACACTACAGAACACTACAGCACAATACAGCACAATACAGCACACTACAGCACACTACAGCACACTACAGTACACTACAGTACACTACAGTACACTACAGTACACTACAGAACACTACAGCACACTACAGCACACTACAGTACACTACAGTACACTACAGCACACTACAGAACACTACAGTACACTACAGAACACTACAGTACACTAGAGTACACTAGAGTACACTACAGTACACTACAGTACACTACAGTACACTACAGTACACTACAGTACACTACAGTACACTACAGTACACTACAGAACACTAGAGTACACTACAGTACACTACAGTACACTACACTACAGTACAGAATAATACAGAACACTACAGTACACTACAGTACACTACAGAACACTACAGTACACTACAGAACACTACAGTACACTACAGTACACTACAGTAAAATACAGTTCACTACAGAACACAACAGAACACTACAGCACACTAGAGTACACTACAGTACACTACAGTACACTACAGAACACTACCGTAGACTACAGTACACTACAGTACACTACAGAACACTACAGTACACTACAGAACACTATAGAACACTACAGTAGACTACAGTAGACTACAGTACACAACAGTACACTACAGTAGACTACAGTACACTACAGTACACTACAGTACACTACAGAACACTACAGTGCACTACAGAACACTACAGAACACTACAGAACACTACAGTACACTACAGAACACTACAGTACACTACACTACAGTAGACTACAGAACACTACAGAACACTACAGTAGACTACAGTAGACTACAGTAGACTACAGTACACTACAGTACACTACAGTACACTACAGAACACTACAGTGCACTACAGAACACTACAGAACACTACAGTACACTACACTACAGTAGACTACAGAACACTACAGAACACTACAGTAGACTACAGTAGACTACAGTACACTACAGAACACTACAGTACACTACAGTACACTACACTACAGTAGACTACAAAACACTACAGAACACTACAGTAGACTACAGTACACTACAGTACACTACAGTACACTACAGCACACTACAGCACACTACAGCACACTACAGCACACTACAGTACACTACAGCACATTACAGTACACTACAGAACACTACAGCACACTACAGAACACTACAGTACACTACAGTACACTACAGCACACTACAGAACACTACAGTACACTAGAGTACACTAGAGTACACTACAGAACACTACAGTACACTACAGTACACTACAGAACACTACAGTACACTACAGAACACTAGAGTACACTACAGTACACTACACTACAGTACAGAACACTACAGAACACTACAGTACACTACAGAACACTACAGTACACCACAGAACACTACAGAACACTACAGTACACTACAGTACACTACAGAACACTAGAGTACACTACAGAACACTAGAGTACACTACAGTACACTACAGAACACTACAGAACACTACAGTACATTACAGAACACTACAGAACACTACAGCACACTACAGCACACTACAGCACACTAGAGTACACTACAGAACACTACACTACAGAACACTACAGTACACTACAGAACACTACAGTGCACTACAGTACACTACAGCACACTACAGCACACTACAGTACACTACAGCACACTACAGCACACTACAGTACACTACACTACAGTACAGAATACTACAGAACACTACAGTACACTACAGAACCCTACAGTACACTACAGTACACTACAGTAAAATACAGTTCACTACAGAACACAACAGAACACTACAGAACACTACAGAACACTACAGAACACTACAGAACACTACCGTAGACTACAGTACACTACAGTACACTGCAGTACACTACAGAACACTATAGAACACTACAGTAGACTACAGTAGACTACAGTACACTACAGTACACTACAGAACACTACAGTACACTACAGTAAAATACAGTTCACTACAGCACACTACAGAACACTACAGAACACTACAGAACACTACAGTACACTACCGTAGACTACAGTACACTACAGTACACTACAGTACACTACAGTACACTACAGAACACTACAGAACACTATAGAACACTACAGTAGACTACAGTAGACTACAGTACACTACAGTACACTACAGAACACTACAGTACACTACACTACAGTAGACTACAGAACACTACAGAACACTACAGTAGACTACAGTAGACTACAGTAGACTACACTACAGTAGACTACAGCACACTACAGCACACTACAGTACACTACAGTACACTACAGTACACTACAGAACACTAAAGTACACTACAGCACACTACAGAACACTACAGTACACTAGATTACACTACAGAACACTACAGTACACTACAGTACACTACAGAACACTACAGTACACTACAGTACACTACAGTACACTACAGTACACTACAGTACACTACAGAACACTAGAGTACACTACACTACAGTACAGAATACTACAGAACACTACAGTACACTACAGTACACTACAGAACACTACAGTACACTACAGTACACTACAGTACACTACAGAACACTACAGTACACTACAGTAAAATGCAGTTCACTACAGAACACAACAGAACACTACAGAACACTACAGCACACTACAGAACACTAGAGTACACTACAGTACACTACAGTACACTACAGAACACTACCGTAGACTACAGTACACTACAGTACACTACAGAACACTATAGAACACTACAGTAGACTACAGTAGACTACAGTACACTACAGTAGACTACAGTACACTACAGAACACTACAGAACACTACACTACAGAACAATACAGTACACTACAGAACACTACAGTGCACTACAGAACACTACAGTACACTACAGTACACTACAGTACACTACAGTACACTACAGTACACTACAGTACACTACACTACAGTAGACTACAGAACACTACAGAACACTACAGTAGACTACAGTAGACTACAGTAGACTACAGAACACTACAGTACACTACACTACAGTAGACTACAAAACACTACAGTAGACTACAGTACACTACAGTACACTACAGCACACTACAGCACACTACAGCACACTACAGTACACTACAGTACACTACAGTACACTACAGTACACTACAGTACACTACACTACACTACAGTACACTACAGTACACTACAGTACACTACAGTACACTACACTACAGTACAGAATACTACAGTACACTACAGTACACTACAGTACACTACAGTACACTACAGAACACTACAGTACACTACAGTACACTACAGAACACTAGAGTACACTAGAGTACAGTACAGAATACTACAGAACACTACAGTACACTACAGTACACTACAGAACACTACAGAACACTACAGTACATTACAGTACAATACAGAACACTACAGAACACTACAGAACACTACAGCACACTACAGCACACTAGAGTACACTACAGAACACTACAGTACACAACAGAACACTACAGTACACTACAGAACACTACACTACAGAACACTACAGTACACTACAGAGCACTACAGTACACTACAGTGCACTACAGTACACTACAGCACACTACAGCACACTACAGCACACTACAGCACACTACAGTACACTACACTACAGTACAGAATACTACAGAACACTACAGAACACTACAGTACACTACAGAACACTACAGTACACTACAGTACACTACAGTACACTACAGAACACTACAGTACACTACAGTACACTACAGCACACTACAGAACACTACAGAACACTACAGTACACTACAGAACACTACAGTACACTACAGTACACTACAGTACACTGCAGTACACTACAGAACACTACAGAACACTATAGAACACTACAGTAGACTACAGTACACTACAGTACACTACAGAACACTACAGTACACTACAGTACACTACACTACAGAACACTACAGAACACTACAGTAGACTACAGTAGACTACAGTAGACTACAGTAGACTACAGTAGACTACAGTACACTACACTACAGTAGACTACAAAACACTACAGAACACTACAGTAGACTACAGTACACTTCAGTACACTACAGCACACTACAGAACACTACAGTACACTACAGAACACTACAGTACACTACAGTACACTACAGAACACTAGAGTACACTACAGTACACTACACTACAGTACAGTACACTAAAGAACACTACAGAACACTACAGAACACTACAGTACACCACAGAACACTACAGTACACTACAGAACACTAGAGTACACTACAGTACACTACACTACAGTACAGAATACTACAGAACACTACAGTACACTACAGAACACTACAGAACACTACAGTACATTACAGTACAATACAGTTCACTACAGAACACTACAGAACACTACAGAACACTACAGAACACTACAGTACACTACAGTACACTACAGAACACTACAGAACACTACAGTACACTACAGTACACTACAGTACACTACAGAACACTAGAGTACACTACAGTACACTACACTACAGTACAGTACACTACAGAACACTACAGAACACTACAGTACACCACAGAACACTACAGTACACTACAGAACACTAGAGTACACTACACTACAGTACAGAATACTACAGAACACTACAGTACACTACAGAACACTACAGAACATTACAGTACAATACAGTTCACTACAGAACACTACAGAACACTACAGCACACTACAGAACACTAGAGTACACTACAGAACACTAGAGTACACTACAGAACACTACAGAACACTACAGTACACTACAGAACACTACAGTACACTACAGAACACTACACTACAGAACACTACAGTACACTACAGAACACTACACTACAGTAGACTACAGAACACTACAGTAGACTACAGTACACTACACTACAGTAGACTACAGAACACTACAGAACACTACAGTAGACTACAGTAGACTACAGTACACTACAGAACACTACAGCACACTAGAGAACACTACAGAACACTACACTAGAGAACACTACAGCACACTACAGCACACTACAGCACACTACAGTACACTACAGTACACTACAGTACACTACAGTACACTACAGAACACTACAGAACACTACAGTACACTACAGTACACTACAGAACACTACAGAATACTACAGTACACTACAGAACACTACAGAACACTAGAGTACACTACAGTACAGTACAGAATACTACAGAACACTACAGTACACTACAGTAGACTACAGTAGACTACAGTACACTACAGTACACTGCAGTAGACTACAGTACACTACAGTACACTACAGTACACTACAGTGCACTGCAGTAGACTACAAAACACTACAGTAGACTACAGTACACTACAGTAGACTACAAAACACTACAGAACACTACAGTAGACTACAGTACACTACAGCACACTACAGCACACTACAGAACACTACAGAACACTACAGCACACTACAGCACACTACAGCACACTACAGTACACTACACTACAGTACAGAATACTACAGAACACTACAGTACACTACAGTACACTACAGTACACTACAGTACACTACAGAACACTACAGAACACTACAGTACACTACAGTACACTACATGTCATGTCTTGTTATGTCTGTTCCTGTTCTTTCTCTTCATTCTCTCTCTCTGCTGGTCTTTTTAGGTTACCTTCTCTGTCTCTCATTCTTCAGCTGTTCTACATCTCCCCTAACTAGCTCATTCACTCCTTCCCACCTGTTCTCTCTTCCCCCTCTGATTAGGTCTCGATTTCTCTCTCTGTTCCTGCTACTTTCAGTGTCTGATTCTTGTTTGTGTTTTTGATGCCAGAAGCAAGCTGTCGTCCCGTTTGCTTCCACCTTGTCCTATCCTGTCGGAGTCCGCCTGGCAGGTGCATCCTGCATTATAATAACGTTCTTTTTGTTCCATTGACTACGTTGGAAGAGGATTTATGCCATTCCTGTTTTTCATTAAAGAACTCTGTTTTCTGTTAAAACCGCTTTTGGGTCTTCACTCAAGTACATAACAATACAGTTCACTACAGAACACTACAGAACACTACAGAACACTACAGAACACTACAGAACACTACAGCACACTACAGAACACTAGAGTACACTACAGAACACTAGAGTACACTACAGTACACTACAGAACACTACACTACAGAACACTACACTACAGAACACTACAGTACACTACAGAACACTACAGTACACTACAGAACACTACAGTAGACTACAGTACACTACAGAACACTACAGTACACTACAGAACACTACAGTACACTACACTACAGTACACTACAGTACACTACAGAACACTACAGAACACTACAGAACACTACAGAACACTACACTACACTACAGAACACTACAGAACACTACACTACAGAACACTACAGCACACTACAGCACACTACAGCACACTACAGAACACTACAGAACACTACAGAACACTAGAGTACACTACAGTACACTACAGTACAGAATACTACAGAACACTACAGTACACTACAGTAGACTACAGTACACTACAGTACACTACAGTACACTGCAGTAGACTACAGTAGACTACAGTACACTACACTACAGAACACTACAGTACACTGCAGAACACTACAGTACACTGCAGAACACTACAGTACACTGCAGAACACTACAGTACACTGCAGAACACTGCAGAACACTACAGAACACTACAGAACACTACAGTACACTACAGCACACTACAAAACACTACAAAACACTACAGTACACTAGAGTACACTACAGTACACTACAGTACAGAACACTACAGCACACTACAGAACACTAGAGTACACTACAGAACACTACAGTACACTACAGTACACAGTAGACTACAGTACACTACAGTACACTATAGAACACTACAGTAGACTACAGAACACTACAGAACACTACAGAACACTACAGTACACTACAGAACACTACAGAACACTACAGAACACTACAGAACACTACAGTACACTACAGTAGACTACAGTAGACTACAGTAGACTACAGTACACTACAGTACACTACAGTAGACTACAGTAGACTACAGTAGACTACAGTAGACTACAGCACACTACACTACAGAACACTACAGTACACTACAGAACACTACATAACACTACAGTACACTACAGAACACTACAGAACACTACAGAACACTACAGAACACTACAGAATAGTACAGTACACTACATAACACTACAGTACACTACAGTACACTACAGAACACTACAGAACACTACAGTACACTACACTACACTACAGTACAGAATACTACAGTACACTACAGTACACTACAGAACACTACAGAACACTACAGTACACTACAGAACACTACAGCACACTAGAGTACACTACAGAACACTAGAGTACACTACAGAACACTAGAGTACACTACAGTACACTACACTACAGTGCAGAATACTACAGTACACTACAGTACACTACAGAACACTACAGTAGACTACAGTACACTACAGTACACTACAGTACACTACAGTACACTACAGTACACTACAGAACACTACAGAACACTACAGAACACTATAGAACACTACAGTAGACTAAAGTAGACTACAGTACACTAAAGTAGACTACAGAACACTACAGTACACTACAGGACACTACAGGACACTACAGGACACTACAGTAGACTACAGTAATAATATAATAATATAATAACAGTAGACTACAGTAGACTACAGTAGACTACAGACTACAGAACACTACAGTACACTACAGTACACTACAGCACACTACAGTACACTACAGAACACTACAGTACACTACAGTACACTACAGAACACTACAGAACACTACAGAACACTACAGAACACTACAGTACACTACAGCACACTACAGCACACTACAGTACACTACAGCACACTACAGAACACTACAGTACACTACAGTACACTACAGTACACTACAGTACACTACAGAACACTACAGAACACTACAGTACACTAGAGTACACTACAGTACACTACAGAACACTACAGTACACTACTGTACACTACAGAACACTAGAGTACACTAGAGTACACTAGAGTACACTACAGTACAGAATACTACAGAACACTACAGTACACTACAGTACACTACAGAACACTACAGAACACTACAGTACACTACAGTTCACTACAGAACACTACAGTACAGAACACTACAGCACACTACAGAACACTAGAGTACACTACAGAACACTACAGTAGACTACAGTACACTACAGTAGACTACAGTACACTATAGAACACTACAGTAGACTACAGAACACTACAGAACACTACAGTACACTACAGAACACTACAGAACACTACAGTACACTACAGTAGACTACAGTAGACTACAGTAGACTACAGTACACTACAGTACACTACAGCACACTACACTACAGAACACTACATAACACTACAGTACACTACAGAACACTACATAACACTACAGTACACTACAGAACACTGCAGAACACTGCAGAACACTACAGAACACTACAGTAGACTACAGAACACTACAGAATAGTACAGTACACTACATAACACTACAGTACACTACAGTACACTACAGTACACTACAGTACACTACAGAACACTACAGAACACTACAGTACACTAGAGTACACTACAGTACACTACACTACAGTACAGAATACTACAGTACACTACAGTACACTACAGAACACCTCAGCACACTAGAGTACACTACAGAACACTAGAGTACACTACAGAACACTAGAGTACACTACAGTACACTACACTACAGTACAGAATACTACAGTACACTACAGTACACTACAGAACACTACAGAACACTACAGTAGACTACAGTACACTACAGTACACTACAGAACACTACAGAACACTACAGAACACTACAGTAGACTAAAGTAGACTACAGTACACTAAAGTACACTACAGAACACTACAGTACACTACAGTACACTACAGGACACTACAGAACACTACAGTAGACTACAGTAATAATATAATAATATAATAACAGTAGACTACAGTAGACTACAGTAGACTACAGAACACTACAGTACACTACAGAACACTACACTACAGTACACTACAGAACACTACAGTACACTACAGTACACTACAGAACACTACAGAACACTACAGAACACTACAGAACACACTACAGAACACTACAGAACACTACAGAACACTACAGAACACTACAGAACACTACAGAACACTAAAGAACACAGAACACTACAGTACAGACTACAGAACACTACAGAACACTACAGTACACTACAGAACACTACAGTACACTACAGAACACTACAGTACACTACAGTACACTACAGCACACTACAGTACACTACAGTACACTACAGAACACTACAGAACACTACAGTACACTACAGAACACTACAGTACACTACAGAACACTACAGTACACTAAAATCAAATCAAATTTTATTTGTCACATACACATGGTTAGCAGATGTTAATGCGAGTGTAGCGAAATGCTTGTGCTTCTAGTTCCGACAATGCAGTAATAACCAACAAGTAATCTAACTAACAATTCCTAAACTACTGTCTTATACACAGTGTAAGGGGATAAAGAATATGTACATAAGGATATATGAATGAGTGATGGTACAGAGCAGCATAGGCAAGATACAGTAGATGGTATCGAGTACAGTATATACATATGAGATGAGTATGTAAACAAAGTGGCATAGTTAAAGTGGCTAGTGATACATGTATTACATAAGGATGCAGTCGATGATATAGAGTACAGTATATACGTATGCATATGAGATGAATAATGTAGGGTAAGTAACATTATATAAGGTAGCATTGTTTAAAGTGGCTAGTGATATATTTACATCATTTCCCATCAATTCCCATTATTAAAGTGGCTGGAGTTGAGTCAGTGTCAGTGTGTTGGCAGCAGCCACTCAATGTTAGTGGTGGCTGTTTAACAGTCTGATGGCCTTGAGATAGAAGCTGTTTTTCAGTCTCTCGGTCCCAGCTTTGATGCACCTGTACTGACCTCGCCTTCTGGATGATAGCGGGGTGAACAGGCAGTGGCTCGGGTGGTTGATGTCCTTGATGATCTTTATGGCCTTCCTGTAACATCGGGTGGTGTAGGTGTCCTGGAGGGCAGGTAGTTTGCCCCGGTGATGCGTTGTGCAGACCTCACTACCCTCTGGAGAGCCTTACGGTTGAGGGCGGAGCAGTTGCCGTACCAGGCGGTGATACAGCCCGCCAGGATGCTCTCGATTGTGCATCTGTAGAAGTTTGTGAGTGCTTTTGGTGACAAGCCAAATTTCTTCAGCCTCCTGAGGTTGAAGAGGCGCTGCTGCGCCTTCTTCACGATGCTGTCTGTGTGAGTGGACCAATTCAGTTTGTCTGTGATGTGTATGCCGAGGAACTTAAAACTTGCTACTCTCTCCACTACTGTTCCATCGATGTGGATAGGGGGGTGTTCCCTCTGCTGTTTCCTGAAGTCCACAATCATCTCCTTAGTTTTGTTGAGTGTGAGGTTATTTTCCTGACACCACACTCCGAGGGCCCTCACCGCCTCCCTGTAGGCCGTCTCGTCGTTGTTGGTAATCAAGCCTACCACTGTTGTGTCGTCCGCAAACTTGATGATTGAGTTGGAGGCGTGCGTGGCCACGCAGTCGTGGGTGAACAGGGAGTACAGGAGAGGGCTCAGAACGCACCCTTGTGGGGCCCCAGTGTTGAGGATCAGCGGGGAGGAGATGTTGTTACCTACCCTCACCACCTGGGGGCGGCCCGTCAGGAAGTCCAGTACCCAGTTGCACAGGGCGGGGTCGAGACCCAGGGTCTCGAGCTTGATGACGAGCTTGGAGGGTACTATGGTGTTGAATGCCGAGCTGTAGTCGATGAACAGCATTCTCACATAGGTATTCCTCTTGTCCAGATGGGTTAGGGCAGTGTGCAGTGTGGTTGAGATTGCATCGTCTGTGGACCTATTTGAGCGGTAAGCAAATTGGAATGGGTCTAGGGTGTCAGGTAGGGTGGAGTTGATATGGTCCTTGACTAGTCTCTCAAAGCACTTCATGATGACGGAAGTGAGTGCTACGGGGCGGTAGTCGTTTAGTTCAGTTACCTTAGCTTTCTTGGGAACAGGAACAATGGTGGCCCTCTTGAAGCATGTGGGAACAGCAGACTGGTAAAGGGATTGATTGAATATGTCCGTAAACACACCAGCCAGCTGGTCTGCGCATGCTCTGAGGGCGCGGCTGGGGATGCCGTCTGGGCCTGCAGCCTTGCGAGGGTTAACACGTTTAAATGTTTTACTCACCTCGGCTGCAGTGAAGGAGAGACCGCATTTTTCCATTGCAGGCAGTGTCAGTGGCACTGTATTGTCCTCAAAGCGGGCAAAAAAGTTATTTAGTCTGCCTGGGAGCAAGACATCCTGGTCCGTGACTGGGCTGGATTTCTTCCTGTAGTCCGTGATTGACTGTAGTGTACACAGTACTAGAGTACACTACAGTACACTACAGTACAGAATACTACAGAACACTACAGAACACTACAGTACACACTACAGAACACTAGAGTACACTACAGAGCACTACAGTACACTACAGAACACTACAGAACACTACAGAACTGTCAGTACACTCGAACCTGGGTCTACAATACAGTTTACTACAGAACACAGAACAGAAGATACAGAACACTACGGTGTATTTAATAAAGAAAAACACTAAAATACAAAAAATGGCAAATCCAAAAGGTGGTAGGTACACTCAACAGAACACTACCAAAGTGCACTAAACAAAACAAAAAACAGAATACCACTACAGTACACTACAGTACACACAGAACACTACAGTACACTACAGTACACAGAGCACAGTAGACTACAGTACACTACAGAGTACACTACAATCAGGGGAAAGTAGACACACAAATAATAATGGGGATCAAGGGAAAAACATAGGGACAAACACTACAAGTAGACTACAGACCAAAACTACAGTACAACTACAAATAGACTACAGAACACTATAGAACACTACAGTACACTACAGTAGACTACAGTACACTACAGAACACTACAGTACACTACAGAACACTACACTACAGAACACTACAGTACACTACAGTACACTACAGAACACTACAGTACACTACAGAACACTACAGTACACTACAGAACAATACAGTACACTACACTACAGTAGACTACAGAACACTACAGAACACTACAGAACACTACAGTACACTACAGAACACTACAGAACACTACAGAACACTACAGAACACTACAGAACACTACAGAACAAGGACAGAGAAAATATTGAAAACAATCAACAACAAGGTTTGCTTTCACTTACTGATCAATACATTGATCATTTAAATCAGGGATGTCAAAATCATTCCACAGAGGGCCGAGTGTCTCCAGGTTTTTGGTTTCAATTAAGACATAGACTACCAGCTGAGGGGAGTTCCTTACTATTACTTACTACTTATTAGTGACCTTAATTTATCAATCAATTACAAGGGAGGAGCGAGAACCTGCAGACACGCAGCCCTCCGTGGAATGAGTTTAACACGTGGATGAAGTCATCACCATGTGAGAAACATGGGAGCTGGTCAGTGTGAATGGCAGTACCCCACCTCTTCAAGGAATACCTAGGATAGGATAAGTAATCCTTCTCACCCCCCCCCTTAAATGATTTAGATGCACTATTGTAAAGTGGCTGTTCCACTGGATGTCAGAAGGTGAATTCACCAATTTGTAAGTCGCTCTGGATAAGAGCGTCTGCTAAATGACTTAAATGTAAATGTAAATGTACCATACTACTGTACACTGAGATTAAAGGGTTCCTAAAAGGGTTCCTTGGCTGTCCACATAGGACAGCCCTCTTTGGTTCCAGGTAGGACCCTTTTGCGTTCCATGTAGAACCCTCTGTAGAAAGGTGTTCTACCTGGAACCAGAAAGGGTTCTTCAAAGAGTTCTCCTATGGGGACAGCCGTGGAACCCTTTTAGGTTCTAGATAGCACCTTTTTTCTGAGCATCGCTTATGCACTAAACTAGCCTAATGAATGACAGTGAAACTGGTGATGGGGCTGGGGGGTGAACTGAATGAGCATTTTCACCCTGTATGTCCTGATTTGTCCCTCTTTGGGCTGTGAAGCCGACTTCCATCACGATCTGATGAAAAAAACAGAAAGAGAAAATTGAGGGCGAATGAAAACTCACGCAAACCTCTGTCTCTCTCTCCTCCCCTCCTAAATGATTCTGGTCATCACATGATGACAGAGAGAGAGACCCTTTCCTTAATACTCCTGGTCCCTTTAAATAGCTGTGTCACTGTACATCCTCCAGCTTCAAAAATACCACCAAGCAACACAGAATGTCCAGGAACAACATCAAGCAAGGTAGCTACCTCTAAGAACAAGCCAGGCAGTGCATGCAGAGAGCAGGGAGCAGGGAGCAGGGACCAAGGACCAGGGACCAGAGAGCAGGGACCAGGGACCAGGGAGCACTGACCAAGGACCAGGGACCAGGGAGCAGGGAGCAAGGACCAGGGACCAGGGAGCAGGGAGCATGGAGCATGGAGCAGGGACCAGGGACCAGGGACCAGGGAGCAGGGAGCAGGGAGCAGGGAGCAGGGAGCAAGGAGCAGGGACCAGGGACCAGGGACCAGGGAGCAAGGACCAGGGACCAGGGTGAAGGGAGCAGCAGAGCAGAGAGCAGGGACCAGGGAGCAGGGACCAGGGAGCAGGGACCAGGGAGCAGGGACCAGGGAGCAGGGACCAGGGAGCAGGGAGCAGGACCAGGGAGCAGGGACCAGGGAGCAGGGACCAGGGAGCAGGGAGCAGGGACCAGGGACCAGGAGCAGGGACCAGGGACCAGGGAGCAGGGACCAGGGAGCAGGGACCAGGGAGCAGGGACCAGCAGGGACCAGGGACCAGGGACTGAGGAGCTATACATGCATGCCTCTGCCTGTGGAACTAGATTCTCTCCTCTGTTTACCATCTCTTCTTCACTTTCTCTTTTCCTCTTCCTCCCTCAACCAGTCAGTCACTATCCAGTGTCAGTGTTGTCTCTCTTCATCCTCTTCTCCTTCTATTCCTCTGTCAGTGTCAGTGTTGTCTCTCTTCTCCGTCTACCCCTCTGTCAGTGTTCCCCTCTCCCTCCTGTCCTCACCCCTCTATCCTGCCCTTTCCTCCTTCTCATTGCTCTTCTCATTGTTCCCCTCTCCCTCTATATTTCCACCAGTTTGAGTGCTGCATCTGCCTTGTGAGACAGGATCCCATCCACACCTCTCTCTGTTCTTATTCTCAGTCTCTCTCTGCCAGTGTCAGTGCTGCTCCTGGCTGGTGAGAGGATCCTGTCCTCTCCCTCTATTGCCCTCCTCTCTCTCAACTCCTTCAACCTCCTCTCTATTTATCTAGTCCCTCTTTCTCTCTCCTCTCCTCTTCTCATCATCCTCATCCTTCTCCCTCTCTCCCTCTCTCTTCCAGTGTGGGCTCTGCTCATGGTGTTGGTGTGTGTGGAGCTGAGTGGCAGAGCGAGCGCGGCACCCATCTGTGTCCACGGCCAGGCGGGGTGCCACTTCCTCTCCCTGGCAGACCTCTTTGACCGGGTCATCCAGCACAGTGCCAGGATGCACAGCATCTCCAGTGACCTGCACGCTGAATTCGTAAGTTACCTTATCTTTCTCTAGTATGCTCAAGGTTACCTCTCTCTTTCTCTCTCTCTCTGTATCTCTGTCACTAATGACAGTCCTAGTCTCTTTCTCTCTCTGTACCTCTGTCACTAATGACACAGTCCTAGTCTCTCTCTCTCTCTGTATCTCTGTCACTAATGACACAGTCCTAGTCTCTTTCTCTCTCTGTATCTCTGTCACTAATGACACAGTCCTAGTCTCTTTCAATTCAATTCAATTCAATTCAAGGGCTTTATTGACATGGGAAACATGTGTTAACATTGCCAAAGCAAGTGAGGTAGATAACATATAAAGTGAAATAAACAATAAAAATTAACAGTAGACATCACACATACAGAAGTTTCAAAACAATAAAGACATTACAAATGTCATATTATATATATACAGTGTTTTTACAATGTACAAATGGTTAAGGACACAATATAAAATAAATAAGCATAGATATGGGTTGTATTTACAATGGTGCGTGTTCTTCACTGGTTGCCCTTTTCTCGTGGCAACAGGTCACAAATCTTGCTGCTCTGATGGCACACTGTGGAATTTCACCCAGTAGATATGGGAGTTTTTCAAAATTGGATTTGTTTTCGAATTCTTTGTGGATCTGTGTAATCTGAGGGAAATATGTCTCTCTAATATGGTCATACATTGGGCAGGAGGTTAGGAAGTGCAGCTCAGTTTCCACCTCATTTTGTGGGCAGTGAGCACATAGCCTGTCTTCTCTTGAGAGCCATGTCTGCCTACGGCGGCCTTTCTCAATAGCAAGGCTATGCTCGCTGAGTCTGTACATAGTCAAAGCTTTCCTTAATTTTGGGTCAGTCACAGTGGTCAGGTATTCTGCCGCTGTGTACTCTCTGTGTAGGGCCAAATAGCATTCTAGTTTGCTCTGTTTTTTTGTTAATTCTTTCCAATGTGTCAAGTAATTATCTTTTTGTTTTCTCATGATTTGGTTGGGTCTAATTGTGCTGCTGTCATGGGGCTCTGTAGGGTGTGTTTGTGAACAGAGCCCCAGGACCAGCTTGCTTAGGGGACTCTTCTCCAGGTTCATATCTCTGTAGGTGATGGCTTTGTTGTGGAAGGTTTGGGAATCGCTTCCTTTTAGGTGGTTATAGAATTTAACAGCTCTTTTCTGGATTTTGATAATTAGTGGGTATTGGCCTAATTCTGCTCTGCATGCATTATTTGGTGTTCTACGTTGTACACAGAGGATATTTTTGCAGAATTCTGCGTGCAGAGTCTCAATTTGGTGTTTGTCCCATTTTGTGAAGTCTTGGTTGGTGAGCGGACCCCAGACCTTACAACCATAAAGGGCAATGGGCTCTATGACTGATTCAAGTATTTTTAGCCAAATCCTAATTGGTATGTTGAAATTTATGTTCCTTTTGATGGCATAGAATGCCCTTCTTGCCTTGTCTCTCAGATCGTTCACAGCTTTGTGGAAGTTACCTGTGGCGCTGATGTTTAGGCCAAGGTATGTATAGTTTTTTGTGTGCTCTAGGGCAACAGTGTCTAGATGGAATTTGTATTTGTGGTCCTGGTGACTGGACCTTTTTTGGAACACCATTATTTTGGTCATACTGAGATTTACTGTCAGGGCCCAGGTCTGACAGAATCTGTGCATAAGATCTAGGTGCTGCTGTAGGCCCTCCTTGGTTGGTGACAGAAGCACCAGATCATCAGCAAACAGCAGACATTTGACTTCAGATTCTAGTAGGGTGAGGCCGGGTGCTGCAGACTTTTCTAGTGCCCGGGCCAGTTCGTTGATATATATGTTGAAGAGGGTGGGGCTTAAGCTGCATCCCTATCTAACCCCACGACCCTGTGTGAAGAAATTTGTGTGTTTTTTGCCAATTTTAACCGCACACTTGTTGTTTGTGTACATGGATTTTATGATGTCGTATGTTTTACCCCCAACACCACTTTCCATCAGTTTGTATAGCAGACCCTCATGCCAAATTGAGTCGAAGGCTTTTTGAAACCAACAAAGCATGAGAAAACTTTGCCTTTGTTTTGGTTTGTTTGGTTGTCAATTAGGGTGTGCAGGGTGAATACATGGTCTGTTGTACGGTAATTTGGTAAAAAGCCAATTTGACATTTGCTCAGTACATTGTTTTCATTGAGGAAGTGTACGAGTCTGCTGTTAATGATAATGCAGATGATTTTCCCAAGGTTACTGTTGACGCATATTCCACGGTAGTTATTGGGGTCAAATTTGTCTCCATTTTTGTGGATTGGGGTGATCAGTCCTTGGTTCCAAATATTGGGGAAGGTGCCAGAGCTAAGGATGATGTTAAAGAGTTTTAGTATAGCCAATTGGAATTTGTTGTCTGTATATTTGATCATTTCATTGAGGATACCATCAACACCACAGGCCTTTTTGGGTTGGAGGGTTTTTATTTTGTCCTGTAACTCATTCAATGTAATTGGAGAATCCAGTGGGTTCTGGTAGTCTTTAATAGTTGATTCTAAGATCTGTATTTGATCATGTATATGTTTTTGCTCTTTATTCTTTGTTATAGAGCCAAAAAGATTGGAAAAGTGGTTTACCCATACATCTCCATTTTGGATAGATAATTCTTCGTGTTGTTGTTTGTTTAGTGTTTTCCAATTTTCCCAGAAGTGGTTAGAGTCTATGGATTCTTCAATTACATTGAGCTGATTTCTGACATGCTGTTCCTTCTTTTTCCGTAGTGTATTTCTGTATTGTTTTAGTGATTCACCATAGTGAAGGCGTAGACTCAGGTTTTCCGGGTCTCTATGTTTTTGGTTAGACAGGTTTCTCAATTTCTTTCTTAGATTTTTGCATTCTTCATCAAACCATTTGTCATTGTTGTTAATTTTCTTCGGTTTTCTATTTGAGATTTTTAGATTTGATAGGGAAGCTGAGAGGTCAAATATACTGTTAAGATTTTCTACTGCCAAGTTTACACCTTCACTATTACAGTGGAACGTTTTACCCAGGAAATTGTCTAAAAGGGATTGAATTTGTCTCTCTGTATGTCTCTGTCACTAATGACACAGTCCTAGTCTCTTTCTCTCTCTGTATGTCTCTGTCACTAATGACACAGTCCTAGTCTCTTTCTCTCTCTGTATGTCTCTGTCACTAATGACACAGTCCTAGTCTCTTTCTCTCTCTGTATGTCTCTGTCACTAATGACACAGTCCTAGTCTCTTTCTCTCTCTGTATCTCTGTCACTAATGACACAGTCCTAGTCTCTTTCTCTCTCTGTATGTCTCTGTCACTAATGACACAGTCCTAGTCTCTTTCTCTCTCTGTATCTCTGTCACTAATGACACAGTCCTAGTCTCTTTCTCTCTCTGTATCTCTGTCACTAATGACACAGTCCTAGTCTCTTTCTCTCTCTGTATCTCTGTCACTAATGACACAGTCCTAGTCTCTTTCTCTCTCTGTATGTCTCTGTCACTAATGACACAGTCCTAGTCTCTTTCTCTCTCTGTATGTCTCTGTCACTAATGACACAGTCCTAGTCTCTTTCTCTCTCTGTATCTCTGTCACTAATGACACAGTCCTAGTCTCTTTCTCTCTCTCTCTCTGTATGTCTCTGTCACTAATGACACAGTCCTAGTCTCTTTCTCTCTCTGTATCTCTGTCACTAATGACACAGTCCTAGTCTCTTTCTCTCTCTCTCTGTATCTCTGTCACTAATGACACAGTCCTAGTCTCTTTCTCTCTCTGTATGTCTCTGTCACTAATTACACAGTCCTAGTCTCTTTCTCTCTCTGTATGTCTCTGTCACTAATTACACAGTCCTAGTCTCTTTCTTTCTCTCTCTGTATCTCTGTCACTAATGACACAGTCCTAGTCTCTCTCTCTCTCTGTATCTCTGTCACTAATGACACAGTCCTAGTCTCTTTCTCTCTCTCTCTGTATCTCTGTCACTAATGACACAGTCCTGGTCTCTTTCTCTCTCTCTCTCTCTCTCTCTGTATGTCTCTGTCACTAATGACAGAACCCACTATAACACTATGTGGTTGTTGATGTGACATGTTGGTTTGGGATAATCATGATTTTAAGATGGAAATCTTGATGTTAAGAACAACAGTCTTTCAACATGACATGTAGTAGATCATTAAATCAAATCAAAGTGTATTTGTCACGTGCGCCGACCACAACAGGTATTTCACACCTTACAGTGAAATACTTACTTACAGGCTCTAACCAATAGTGCAAAAGGGTATTAGGTGAACCATAGGTAAGTAAAGAATTAAAAACAACAGTAAAAAGACACTGAAAAATAACAGTAGTGAGGCTTTATACAGTAGAGAGGCTATATACAGTAGAGAGGCTATATACAGTAGAGAGGCTATATACAGTAGAGAGGCTATATACAGTAGCGAGAACAGTCTATGACTGGGGTGGCTGGGTCTTTGACCATTTTTAGGGCCTTCCTCTGACACCGCCTGGTGTAGAGGTCCTGGATGGCAGGCAGCTTGGCCCCAGTGATGTACTGGGCTGTACGCACTACGCTCTGTAGTGCCTTGGAGTGCCTCTGGAGGCCGAGCAGTTACTGTACCAGGCAGTGATGCAACCAGTCAGGATGCTCTCGATGTTGCAGCTGTAGAACGTTTTGAGGATCTCAGGACCCAGGCCAAATCATTTTAGTTTCCTGAGGGGGAATAGGCTTTGTTGTGCCCTCTTCACGACGGTCTTGGTGTGTTTGGACCATTCTATTTTTTGGATGATGTGGAGACCAAGGAAGTTGAAGCTCTCAACCTGCTCCACTACAGTCCCGTCAATGAGAATGGGGGCATACTTGGTCCTCCTTTTCCTGTGGTCCACAATCATCTCCTTAGTCTTGGTTATGTTGAGGGATAGGTTGTTATTCTGGCACCACCTGGCCAGGTCTCTGACCGCCTCCCTATAGGCTGTCTCGTCGTTGTCGGTGATCAGGCCTACCACTGTTGTGTTGTCAGCAAACTTAATGATGGTGTTGGAGTCGTGCCTGGCCATGCAGTCGTGGGGGAACAGGGAGTACAGGAGGGGACTGAACACGCACCCCTTGGGGGCTCCAGTGTTGAGGATCAGCGTGGCAGATGTGCTGCTACCTACCCTTACCACATGGGGGCAGCCTGTCAGGAAGTCCAGGATCCAGTTGCAGAGGGAGGTGTTTAGTCCCAGGATCTTTAGCTTAGTGATGAGCTTTGAGGGTACTATGGTGTTTAACGCTGAGCTGTAGTCAATGAATAGCATTCTCACATAAGTGTTCCTTTTGTCCATGTGGGAAAGGGTAGTGTGGAGTGCAATAGAGATTGCATCATCTGTGGATCTGTTTGGGCGTATGCAAATTGGAGTGGGTCTAGGGTTTCTGGGATAATGGTGTTGATGTGAGCCATTAACAGCCTTTCAAAGCACTTCATGGCTACGGACGTGAGTGCTACGGGTCTGTAGTAATTTAGGCAGGTTACCTTTGTGTTCTTGGGCACAGGGACTATTGTTGTCTGCTTGAAACATGTTGGTATTACAGACTCAATTAAGGACATGTTGAAAATGTCAGTGAAGACACCTGCCAGTTCGTCAGCACATGCCCGGAGCACCCGTCCTGGTAATTCGTCTGGCCCCACAGCCTTGTGTATGTTGACCTGTTCAAATGTCTTACTCACGTCGGCTACGGAGAGCGTGATCACACAGTCGTCCGGAACAGCTGATGCTCTCATGCATGCCTAAGTGTTGTTTGCCATGAAGCAAGCATAGAAGTGATTTAACTTGTCTCGTAGGCTTGTGTCACTGGGCAGCTCGCGGCTGTGCTTCCCTTTGTAGTCTGTAATAGTTTGCAAGCCCTGCCACATAAGACGAGCATCGGAGCTGGTGTAATATGATTCAATCTTAGCCCTTTATTGACACTTTGCCTGTTTGATGGATCGTCGCAGGGCATAGCAGAATTTATTGTCAGCTTCCGGGTTAGAGTCCCGCACCTTGAAAGCGGCGGCTCTGCCATTTAGCTCAATGCGAATGTTGCCTGTAATCCATGGCTTCTGGTTGGGGTATGTACGTACAGTCACTGTGGGGACAACATCCTCGACGCACTTATTGATGAAGCCAGTGATGGATGTGGTGTATTCCTCAATGCCATCGGAAGAATCCCAGAACATATTCCAGTCTGAGAAAGCAAAGCAGTCCTGTAGTTTAGCATCTGCTGCATATGTCATTGCTGCTTCCTGCTTTCATTTTTGCTTGTAAGCAGGAATCAGGAGGATAGAGTTGTGGTCGGATTTACCAAATGAAGGGCGAGGGAGAGCGTTGTATGTGTCTCTGTGTGTGGAGTACAGGTGATCTAGAATTTGTTTTCCTCTGGAATCACATTTAACATGTTAATAGAAATTTGGTAGAACTGATTTAAGTTTCTCTGCATTAAAGACTATGGCCACTAGGAGCGCCACCTCTGGGTGAATGGTTTCCTGTTTGCTTATTTCCTTATACAGCTGACTGATTGCGGTCTTAGCGCCAGCATCTGTCTGTGGTGGTAAATAAACAGCCACGAAAAGTATATCTGAAACTCTCTAGGCAAGTAGTGTGGCCTGCAATGTATCACAATATACGCTGTTGTTTACAAATATGCACAGACCCCCCCTCCTCTTACCGGAGTGTCCTGTTCTATCTTGCCGGTGCAGCGTATATCCCGCTAGCTGAATATCCATGTCGTCATTCAAACACGATTCCGTGAAACACAGGATATTACAGTTTTTGATGTCCCGTTGGTAGGATATTCGTGATTGTACCTCGTCTAATTTATTGTCCAATGATGGCACGTTGGTGAGTAGTATTGATGGTAACGGCAGCTTTCCCACTCGCAGTCTGCGGGTCCCCACGAGGCATCCCGCTCGGTGTCCCCTGTACCTGCGTTTCTTCCTCTTACAAATAATGGGGATGTTGGCCCTGTCGGGTGTTTAGAGAATGTCCTGTGCGTCCTGCTTGTTGAAGAAAACATCTTTGTCTAATCCGAGGTGATTGATCGCTGTCCTGATATCCAGAAGCTCTTTTCTGCTGTAAGATACGGTTGCAGAAACATGATGTACAAAATAAATTACAAATAACGCGGAAAAAACACATAACAGCACAATTGGTTGGACGTCTGTAAAACTGCTGCCATTTCTTCCGGCACCATTTTTTTTGCTGATTTCAATTTAGTAAGAGGAAATTGCATGTTTAAAGTGATAGTTCACCCAAATGACAAAATAACATATTGGTTTCCTTACCCTGTAAGCAGTCTATTGCCAAGGTAAGACATTAGTCTATTGTCAAGGCAAGAGAGCAGTCTATTGCCAAGGTAAGACAGCAGTCTATTGCCAAGGTAAGACAGTGGTCTATTGTCAAGGTAAGAGACCAGTCTATTGTCAAGATAAGACATTAGTCTATTGTCAAGGTAAGACAGCAGTCTATTGCCAAGATAAGACATTAGTCCATTGTCAAGGTAAGACAGCAGTCTATTGTCAAGGTTAGACAGCAGTCTATTGTCAAGGTAAGACAGCAGTCTATTTCCAAGGTAAGACAGCAGTCTATTGTCAAGGTAAGACAGCAGTCTATTTCCAAGGTAAGACAGCAGTCTATTTCCAAGGTAAGACAGCAGTCGATTGCCAAGGTTAGACAGCAGTCTATTATAATTTTGTGATTTGGTGAACTATCCCTTTAAAGGTTCTACAAGCTTTTTGTTTCTTTGCTTTCGAAGGCTTTGCTCTTCAGAGATGCAGCTCCTTTGACTATCTGACCTTTTGCTTTCTACCTACGTCTTCCCTGTCAACTCAATTCCTATTTCTCTCCTTTCTTCTTCCCTCCTTCAGGAGCAATATGTTCTGCCAAGCAGAAATCATATTGGCAGGATAAACCGCCACTGCCATACAGCCACCATACTAACCCCTAATGGCAAAGAGAACGCGCAGAGACTGGCTGTGAGTCTTACAACTCTGTTTAATCAACTATTGTTTACCATAGCACTACCCCTCTCTGCGTTCTGTAATAACCTTGTCCCTTGTCTGTTCCCTGATGGTACTACCCCTCTCTGCTTCCTGTAATAACCTTGTCCCTTGTCTGTTCCCTGATGGTACCACCCCTCTCTGCTTCCTGTAGTAACCTTGTCTGTTCCCTGATGGTACTACCCCTCTCTGCTTCCTGTAGTAACCTTGTCCCTTGTCTGTTCCCTGATGGTACCACCCCTCTCTGCTTCCTGTAGTAACCTTGTCCCTTGTCTGTTCCCTGATGGTACTACCCCTCTCTGCTTCCTGTAGTAACCTTGTCTGTTCCCTGATGGTACCACCCTCTCTGCTTCCTGTAGTAACCTTGTCTGCCCTGATGGTACCACCCCTCTCTGCTTCCTGTAGTAACCTTGTCTGTTCCCTGATGGTACCACCCCTCTCTGCTTCCTGTAGTAACCTTGTCTGTTCCCTGATGGTACCACCCCTCTCTGCTTCCTGTAGTAACCTTGTCTGTTCCCTGATGGTACCACCCCTCTCTGCTTTCTGTAATAACCTTGTCTGTTCCCTGATGGTACCACCCCTCTCTGCTGATGGTACCACCCCTGTTCTGTAATAACCTTGTCTGTTCCCTAATGGTACCACCCCTCTCTGCTTCCTGTAGTAACCTTGTCCCTTGTCTGTTCCCTGATGGTACCACCCCTCTCTGCTTCCTGTAGTAACCTTGTCCCTTGTCTGTTCCCTGATGGTACCACCCCTCTCTGCTTCCTGTAGTAACCTTGTCCCTTGTCTGTTCCCTGATGGTACCACCCTCTCTGCTTCCTGTAGTAACCTTGTCCCTTGTCTGTTCCCTGATGGTACCACCCCTCTCTGCTTCCTGTAGTAACCTTGTCTGTTCCCTGATGGTACCACCCCTCTCTGCTTCCTGTAGTAACCTTGTCTGTTCCCTGATGGTACCACCCCTCTCTGCTTCCTGTAGTAACCTTGTCCCTTGTCTGTTCCCTGATGGTACCACCCCTCTCTGCTTCCTGTAGTAACCTTGTCTGTTCCCTGATGGTACCACCCCTCTCTGCTTCCTGTAGTAACCTTGTCTGTTCCCTGATGGTACCACCCCTCTCTGCTTCCTGTAGTAACCTTGTCTGTTCCCTGATGGTACCACCCCTCTCTGCTTCCTGTAGTAACCTTGTCTGTTCCCTGATGGTACCACCCCTCTCTGCTTCCTGTAGTAACCTTGTCTGTTCCCTGATGGTACCACCCCTCTCTGCTTCCTGTAGTAACCTTGTCTGTTCCCTGATGGTACCACCCCTCTCTGCTTCCTGTAGTAACCTTGTCTGTTCCCTGATGGTACCACCCCTCTCTGCTTCCTGTAGTAACCTTGTCTGTTCCCTGATGGTACCACCCTCTCTGCTTCCTGTAATAACCTTGTCCCTTGTCTGTTCCCTGATGGTACCACCCCTCTCTGCTTCCTGTAGTAACCTTGTCTGTTCCCTGATGGTACCACCCCTCTCTGCTTCCTGTAGTAACCTTGTCTGTTCCCTGATGGTACCACCCCTCTCTGCTTCCTGTAGTAACCTTGTCTGTTCCCTGATGGTACCACCCCTCTCTGCTTCCTGTAGTAACCTTGTCTGTTCCCTGATGGTACCACCCCTCTCTGCTTCCTGTAGTAACCTTGTCTGTTCCCTGATGGTACCACCCCTCTCTGCTTCCTGTAGTAACCTTGTCTGTTCCCTGATGGTACCACCCCTCTCTGCTTCCTGTAGTAACCTTGTCTGTTCCCTGATGGTACCACCCCTCTCTGCTTCCTGTAGTAACCTTGTCTGTTCCCTGATGGTACCACCCCTCTCTGCTTCCTGTAGTAACCTTGTCCCTTGTCTGTTCCCTGATGGTACCACCCCTCTCTGCTTCCTGTAGTAACCTTGTCTGTTCCCTGATGGTACCACCCCTCTCTGCTTCCTGTAGTAACCTTGTCTGTTCCCTGATGGTACCACCCCTCTCTGCTTCCTGTAGTAACCTTGTCCCTTGTCTGTTCCCTGATGGTACCACCCCTCTCTGCTTCCTGTAGTAACCTTGTCCCTTGTCTGTTCCCTGATGGTACCACCCCTCTCTGCTTCCTGTAGTAACCTTGTCTGTTCCCTGATGGTACCACCCCTCTCTGCTTCCTGTAGTAACCTTGTCTGTTCCCTGATGGTACCACCCCTCTCTGCTTCCTGTAGTAACCTTGTCTGTTCCCTGATGGTACCACCCCTCTCTGCTTCCTGTAGTAACCTTGTCTGTTCCCTGATGGTACCACCCCTCTCTGCTTCCTGTAGTAACCTTGTCTGTTCCCTGATGGTACCACCCCTCTCTGCTTCCTGTAGTAACCTTGTCTGTTCCCTGATGGTACCACCCCTCTCTGCTTCCTGTAGTAACCTTGTCTGTTCCCTGATGGTACCACCCCTCTCTGCTTCCTGTAGTAACCTTGTCTGTTCCCTGATGGTACCACCCCTCTCTGCTTTCTGTAATAACCTTGTCTGTTCCCTGATGGTACCACCCCTCTCTGCTTCCTGTAGTAACCTTGTCTGTTCCCTGATGGTACCACCCTCTCTGCTTCCTGTAGTAACCTTGTCTGTTCCCTGATGGTACCACCCCTCTCTGCTTCCTGTAGTAACCTTGTCTGTTCCCTGATGGTACCACCCCTCTCTGCTTCCTGTAGTAACCTTGTCCCTTGTCTGTTCCCTGATGGTACCACCCCTCTCTGCTTCCTATAGTACCCATGTCTGTCTCCAGATGTAGACTGCTTCTATGTCTTTGCTTGTGTCTGTCTTCTCTCTTTCAACACTCAATAACCAACTCTACAAGAACATACAAGTATAATCTCTCGCTCTCTCTCTCTCCTCAGAGAGAGGAGTTAACAGAGGTGATTCTGAAGCTGCTGGTAGCATGGAAGGATCCTCTGTGGCAGTTCCACCAGAACATGGTTCACCAGGATGACTTCAACAACTTCAGCTCCAACAAAGCACTGGAGATGAGCTACATGGTGCACGAACTCCGCAAGGGAGTCGAGAAGGTGGCTGATAAGGTAAGACGAAGACGGAGGGAGAAGATGGCTGATAGGGTAAGACGAAGACGGAGGGAGAAGATGGCTGATAGGGTAAGACGAAGACGGAGGGAGAAGGTGGCTGATAGGGTAAGACTTGACGGAGGGAGTTGGCTGATAGGGTAAGTAAGACTTCCTGTAGTAACCTTGTCTGTTCCCTGATAGGGTAAGACCGGGGAGAATGGCTGATAGGGTAAGACGAAGACTGGGGGAGAAGGTGGCTGATAGGGTAAGACGAAGGTCTGTTCCCTGACGGGGTACCACCCCTCTCTGCTGGCTGATAGGGTAAGACGAAGACGGGGGAGAAGGTGGCTGATAGGGTAAGACGAAGACGGGGGAGAAGATGGCTGATAGGGTAAGTCGAAGACGGGGAGAAGGATGGCTCTACAAGAACAGATAAGATGGCTGATAGGGTAAGACTCAGAGAGAGGGAGAAGATGGCTGATGAAGCTGGCTGATAGGGTAAGACGAAGACGGAGGGAGAAGATGGCTGATAGGGTAAGACGAAGACGGGGGAGAAGGTGGCTGATAGGGTAAGACGAAGACGGGGGAGAAGGTGGCTGATAGGGTAAGACGAAGATGGAGGGAGAAGGTGGCAACGGGGAGGGAGAAGAATGGCTGATAGGTGGCTGTAAGATAGGGTAAGGGAGACGGGGGAGAAGATGGCTGATAGGGTAAGACGAAGACGGAGGGGAGAAGGTGGCTGGGGAGAAGGTGGCTGATAGGGTAAGACGAAGACGGAGGGAGAAGATGGCTGATAGGGTAAGACGAAGACGGAGGGGAGAAGGTGGCTGATAGGGTAAGACGAAGACGGAGGGAGAAGGTGGCTGATAGGGTAAGACGAAGACGGAGGGAGAAGGTGGCTGATAGGGGGTAAGACGGAGGGAGAAGGTGGCTGATAGGGTAAGACGAAGACGGAGGGAGGGGAGAAGGTGGCTGATAGGGTAAGACGAAGACGGGGGAGAAGATGGCTGATAGGGTAAGACGAAGACGGGGAGAAGGTGGCTGATAGGGGTAAGACGAAGGGGGGGAAGATGGCTGATAGGGTAAGACGAAGACGGGGGAGAAGGTGGCTGATAGGGTAAGACGAAGACGGAGGGAGAAGATGGCTGATAGGGTAAGACGAAGACGGAGGGAGAAGGTGGCTGATAGGGTAAGACGAAGACGGGGGAGAAGGTGGCTGATAGGGTAAGACGAAGACGGGGGAGAAGGAAGACGGAGGGAGAAGGTGGCTGATAGGGTAAGACGGAGGGAGAAGGTGGCTGATAGGGTAAGACGAAGACGGGGAGAAGATGGCTGATAGGGTAAGACGAAGACGGAGGGAGAAGGTGGCTGATAGGGTAAGACGAAGACGGGGGAGAAGATGGCTGATAGGGTAAGAGGAAGACGGAGGGAGAAGGTGGCTGATAGGGTAAGACGAAGACGGAGGGAGAAGGTGGCTGATAGGGTAAGACGAAGACGGGGGAGAAGGTGGCTGATAGGGTAAGACGAAGACGGGGAGAAGGTGGCTGATAGGGTAAGACGAAGACGGGGGAGAAGGTGGCTGATAGGGTAAGACGAAGACGGGGGAGAAGGTGGCTGATAGGGTAAGACGAAGACGGGGGAGAAGGTGGCTGATAGGGTAAGACGAAGACGGGGGAGAAGGTGGCTGATAGGGTAAGACGGGGGAGAAGGCTGATAGGGGGAGAAGGTGGCTGATAGGGTAAGATGGAAGAAGGTGGCTGATAGGGTAAGGAGAAGGGGTGGCTGATAGGGTAAGACGAAGACGGAGGGAGAAGATGGCTGATAGGGCAAGACGAAGACGGAGGGAGAAGGTGGCTGATAGGGTAAGACGAAGACGGAGGGAGAAGATGGCTGATAGGGTAAGACGAAGACGGAGGGAGAAGGTGGCTGATAGGGTAAGACGAAGACGGAGGGAGAAGGTGGCTGATAGGGTAAGACGGAAGACGACGAAGGGAGAAGGTGGCTGATAGGGTAAGACGAAGACGGGGGAGAAGGTGGCTGATAGGGTAAGACGAAGACAGAGGGGAGAAGGTGGCTGATAGGGTAAGACGAAGACGGAGGGGAGAAGGTGGCTGATAGGGTAAGAGGAAGACGGAGGGAGAAGGTGGCTGATAGGGTAAGAGGAAGACGGAGGGAGAAGGTGGCTGATAGGGTAAGACGAAGACGGGGGGAGAAGGTGGCTGATAGGGTAAGAGGAAGACGGAGGGAGAAGGTGGCTGATAGGGTAAGAGGAAGATAAGTGAAGGTGGCTGATAGGTTAAGAGTAAGATGGAGGGAGAAGATGGCTGATAGGGTAAGACGAAGACGGAGGGAGAAGATGGCTGATAGGGCAAGACGAAGACGGAGGGGAGAAGGTGGCTGATAGGGTAAGACGAAGACGGAGGGAGAAGGTGGCTGATAGGGTAAGACGAAGACGGGGGAGAAGGTGGCTGATAGGGTAAGACGAAGACAGAGGGGAGAAGGTGGCTGATAGGGTAAGAGGAAGACGGAGGGAGAAGGTGGCTGATAGGTTAAGAGGAAGACGGAGGGGAGAAGGTGGCTGATAGGGTAAGAGGAAGATAAGTGAAGGTGGCTGATAGGTTAAGAGTAAGATGGAGGGAGATGGTGGCTGATAGGGCAAGACGAAGACAGAGGGGAGAAGGTGGCTGATAGGGTAAGACGAAGACAGAGGGGAGAAGGTGGCTGATAGGGTAAGAGGAAGATGGAGGGAGAAGGTGGCTGATAGGGCAAGACGAAGACGGTGGGGAGAAGGTGGCTGATAGGGTAAGACGAAGACGGGGGGAGAAGGTGGCTGATAGGGTAAGAGGAAGATAAGTGAAGGTGGCTGATAGGTTAAGAGTAAGATGGAGGGAGATGGTGGCTGATAGGGTATGGGACGGTTGAGCTAGCATAGGCTAATGCGATTAGCATGAGGTTGTAAGTATCAAGAAAATTTCACAGGACATAGACATATCTGATATTGGCAGAAAGCTTAAATTCTTGTTAATCTAACTGCACTGTCCAATTTACAGTAGCTAATACACTAAAATAATACCATGATATTGTTTGAGGAGAGTGCACAGTTATGAACATGAAAAGTTATTAATAAACCAATTAAGCACATTTGGGCAGTCTTAATACAACATTTTGAACATAAATGCAATGGTTCATTGGATCAGTCAGGGTGGCAGGGTAGCCTAGTGGTTAGAGCGTTGGGATAGTAATCAAAATGTTTCAAGTTCAAATCTCTGAGCTGACAAGGTACAAATCTGTCATTCTGCCCCTGAACAAGGTAGTTAACCCACTGTTCCTAGGCCAGCATTGAAAATAAGAATTTGTTGACCTGCCAAGTAAAATAAAAGTCTAAAACTTAGCATAAACACTGCTGCCATCTAGTGACTAACATCTAAATAGCACCTGGACTGGAAAAATGCATTTGTCTTGCATTTCAAAGATGATGGTACAATTTTTTTTTTTTACATGTTTTTTCTTTGTACCATCTTTTACCAGATCTAATGTGTTATATTCTACTACATTCATTTCACATTTACACAAACTTCAAAGTGTTTCCTTTCAAATGGTTCAAGAATATGAATGTCCTTGCTTCAGGTCCTGAGCTCCCGGCAGTATGTCATTTTAGGCAACAATGTAAAAAAGGGGCAGATCCTTCTACATAAACATTTCTACTTGACTGAGGCTCAATTCTAGAAAACAATCATCACTTGAATCCATCATTACTATTTGTTGTTAAGATGATTATGTTGAATATTGCCTATGGTTTTATGTAAGAGTTATAATGTGAAATGTCTCACAGATGACGAAGTGTGTATGACACTGAATGAATCACAGAGATGGGGGGAGAAAGACAGAGAGACAGAGACAGAGAGAGAGAGAGAGAGAGAGAGAGAGAGAGAGAGAGAAAGCAAATAAGGAAGAGTTAGCCTTGAGCATACATCCTATAGTGACAGTGAGTGAGTGAGTGTGAGAGAGAGAATGAAATAAAGATATAGATAGTGGGAGAGAGAAAATCTAATTAAAGCAAATAAGACAGAGTTAGCCTTGAGCATATTATAGTGAAAAGAGAGTCCTATAGCAGCTTGATCCCTAGTGACATTGTGTAGACTGATGTTGACACCACCACTGAGTCAGTGACGAATGCAGATGCCAACCAGGATGTCACGAGACAATCCTCGCTCTGCTACTGGGTTGGCATGTGATAACTCACGAGAGAAGGCACACACACACACACACACACACAAACACACACACCTCATTGTGC
>NC_088238.1:12039285-12049285 GCF_036934945.1 Oncorhynchus masou masou | reverse complement strand
TGTGCATCTGTTCTTTAAGAGTAATTAACCTGATAATGGTGACAGGATGTTAATGATAATGGTATGTTGATGACATAGATGATGTTAATGATAATGGTATGTTGATGACATAAAGGATGTTAATGATAATGGTATGTTGATGACATAGAGGATGTTAATGATAATGGTATGTTGATGACATAGATGATGTTAATGATAATGGTATGTTGATGACATACAGGATGTTAATGATAATGGTATGTTGATGACATACAGGATGTTAATGATAATGGTATGTTGATTACATAGAGGATGTTAATGATAATGGTATGCTGATGACATAGAGGATGTTAATGATAATGGTGTGTTGATGACATAGAGGATGTTAATGATAATGGTATGTTGATGACATACAGGATGTTAATGTTAACGGTATGTTGATGACATACAGGATGTTAATGATAATGTTATGTTGATGACATAGAGGATGTTAATGATAATGGTGTGTTGATGACATAGAGGATGTTAATGATAATAGTATGTTGATGACATAGAGGATGTTAATGATAATGGTATGTTGATGACATAGAGGATGTTAATGATAATGGTATGTTGATGACATAGAGGATGTTAATGATAATGGTATGTTGATGACATAGAGGATGTTAATGATAATGGTATGTTGATGACATAAAGGATGTTAATGATAATGGTATGTTGATGACATAGAGGATGTTAATGATAATGGTATGTTGATGACATAGAGGATGTTAATGATAATGGTATGTTAATAGTTTAGATGCCCAGGGAGTTCTTCTCTCTACTGGCTGAAGGTGTGTTACATGGAATGTAGCTCTCAATGCATTTTAATATTGAAGGGAACATTTTGTATTTTCTAAAGATTGTTTTGCCACCCTGAAAAACACATGTGCAGTAGGCTAAGCACGCCAAAGGATCACGAAAAACGCCCAGCTGAAACTATTTGCTGATTAAATTACTATCATTGAATATCAAACGTTAAATGCCACTCTCCTACGGTCATTTGGTAATGTTGAGAAATCATCTCCTTGATTGTGTTCCACCGTAGACCAAAAGGGGCAGGAACGCTGTCCACAGACGTTATCCTTTCGCTTTCCACGAGTCTCCACATACCAGCCTCCTCTCACTCACTCACCACCTAGCAGCCCGTATAGTGATGATGTTGCACCTGTCTTCATCGCTCTCTTCTGAATCATCACGGATGCTGAATGGAATATTTTGACGTCAATTATTTCTAATTGGTCTTAAAAGTTCTAAGAACGCCGACGGTCAATATTAGATGACGCTCATTTTGCGAGCATGAGGTTTTCTTCTGACTGACACGAATCGCCTGCGGTATTTTAGTACCAGCAGTATTTTTGAAAGTGGACAGATAAGCATGGACTAATTGTTGTGATTATTTCCATTCATGATGGGACCATTCAAACTTTATTTTTTGTACAGTATATTTGCCATCTTCCCAGGTAAGCTAAATGTCCGCATTTTGTTACGCAATTATGTTGACTGATTTCCCATAACTGTCATGTTTTAATTTTCGTATGTTACTGTGACGTGGTTTCAGTTGATAACTGAATTAATGTATTTCTTATTTTTCATGTTTTACAATCATTTTACCATTTTGGCTGTGTAGGAAGTTGTAACCTATCAGAATAGAGGTTTGTAGGCTAAGTTTCGCAGCATTACATCACGATATAGCAGCAATAGCCGGCTGCGCTGTGTCCACACCAAGGTGTCGGACTGACGGTCGCTGTCCATGGTGCTGAACTAACGCTATCTCTGCCGCGGCCGGACTCTTTCTATCTTTCCGGTCTCTCTCATCCAGCTCTAGGCTTTGGTGTCGATCCAGCCCTCCGCATCAACGTATTCGATGAACTGAAGTTGGGAGAGTCTTACGCTGGAGTTTTTCAAGTTCAGGGGTTCCACAATGAGAGCAGAGCCTTTCTTTTCCAAGGTAAGACCCAAAAACTATATTTGACCCATATCTATGCATTACTCTCACGGGGCGGCAGGTAGCCTAGTGGTTAGAGGCAGCTAGCCTAGTGGTTAGAGTCAGTTAGCCTAGCGGTTAGAGTCAGCTAGCCTAGTGGTTAGAGGCAGCTAGCCTATTGGTTAGAGGCAGGTAGCCTAGTGGTTAGAGGCAGCTAACCTAGTGGTTAGAGGCAGCTAGCCTAGTGGTTAGAGGCAGCTAGCGTTGTGGTTAAAGCATTGGACAAGTAACCAAAAGGTTGCAAGAGCTGACATGGTGAAAATCTGTCGTTCTGCCCCTGAACAAGGCAGTTAACCCACTGTTCCTAGGTCATTGAAAATAAGAATTTGTTCTTAACTGACTTGCCTAGTTAAATAAAGGTAAAATAAAAATATTACTCTAACTTTGATCTTATTTATGTTTGCACGTGTGACTAATCTTCTGCTATGTCATAAGACATTGAGTTCAAATAGCCTACACACCTGTTAAAAAGCAGGTAGCCTACTGCTAGGATAGACATTTGGTCTTGACGTTTCACCCATAGCGTGATAAAGCATTAACGTTACCCTCGGCCTACTGTATGACGATATTAGATAACCCCATCATAACAGATAACCCCGTCATAATAGATAACCCCGTCATAACAGATAACCCCGTCATAACAGATAACCCCGTCATAATAGATAACCCCGTCATAACAGATAACCCCGTCATAACAGATAACCCCGTCATAACAGATAACCCCGTCATAATAGATAACCCCGTCATAACAGATAACCCCGTCATAATAGATAACCCCGTCATAACAGATAACCCCATCATAATAGATAACCCCCGTCATAACAGATAACCCCATCATAATAGATAACCCCCGTCATAATAGATAACCCCCGTCATAACAGATAACCCCGTCATAACAGATAACCCCGTCATAACAGATAACCCCGTCATAACAGATAACCCCGTCATAATAGATAACCCCGTCATAACAGATAACCCCGTCATAATAGATAACCCCGTCATTATAGATAACCCCGTCATAACAGATAACCCCGTCATAATAGATAACCCCGTCATAATAGACAACACCATCGTGGCTTGGTGCCAGGCTATTGGCAGCGACATTATTGTTTCAGTCTATAAATGATAGACTATTTATCCCAATCTTTTGCCAAAAGTATATCAGAAAAACAAAGATCCAAAATAGAAATCCCAACCCATACAGAAGTCTTTCATTCTGCCATTCAGCTGTCCCCATATTGCGACTTCTAATCCCATGTCTGGAGTTGTAGGTTTAGTAAACACTGGCATACCACATACCCCGCGGTGGGTTATAGTGTGCACCCCCTCCACCCCACCCCCAGATATAGTAGGTCTTGAATGACAGTAAATTAGCTGTCAGACTGCAACATTTCTGCTCATTCTCATTGACCAATGTGTAGAATATGATGATTAGCTATAAAATTGCATTTTTTTTATTTCTGCTTCATGGCAATATGTGTAGAATTGCAGAAAATTAGCTTTACAAATGTTACATTCTCTCAGCCTAATTGAAAAATGTGTACAATAGTATGATTAGCTATAAAACTGTTTCTATCTGACCCATGGCAATACAAATTGCAGTTAGCTATAAAACAGAACATTTCTCTCAGCCTCATGGGAAAATGTGTAGAATGTATTTGTGTGAGGGAGATTTTTATTTATTTTCATCTTCCACAAGAGTCTCTGTTTCTTTCATTCAGACTTTCTGTAAGTTTCTCTCTCTGATGTCTCCAAACTGAGGGTGTTGATCTTGAGTTTTTCTCTCTGATGTCTCCAAACTGAGGGTGTTGATCTTGAGTTTCTCTCTCTGATGCCTCCAAACTGAGGGTGTTGATCTGAGCTTCAGTGGCTGTGTCTGAGCTAGCAATGCAGATCGTCCCCCAGAGCAGAAAACAGGGATGAAAACTCTGCCTTTGTGCCGAAGCTTAAGTCATTCATTTCATAGGCGTCTTTTATGTTTTGCACTGACTCTCTTGCACAGTGTCAATGTACACTCACTGGACCCTAACTACACACCCACACATACAACACACACACACACACACACACACACACACACACACACACACACACACACACACACACACACACACACACACACACACACACACACACACACACACACACACACACACACACACACACACACACACACACACACATTCCTTCACGCTCTTCACGTATGCTGCTGCTACTCTCTGTTTATTATCTATGCATAGTCACTTTACCTCGACCTACATGCACATATTACCTAAATGACCTTGACTAACTCGCACCCCTGCACATTGACTCTGTAGGGGTACCCCTTGTATACAGCCTCGTTATTGTTTGGTTTATTTAGCAAATGTTTCTTAGTTACTTTTTTTACAACTGCATTGTTGGTTAGGGGCTCGTAAGTAAGCAGTTCACTGTAAGGTTTACACCTGTTGTTTTCGGCGCATGTGACAAATACAATTTGATTTGTAGGCCTTTTATCCACAGTACCAGTACCAGTCCATGGTTTTGTTGAGGCTATGAGAATCAGAATGAAAGGCAGAATGAAGTATTCAACCCCTTTTGTTATGACAAGCCTAAAGAAGTTCAGGAGTAAAAATGTGCTTTAAAACTCACATAATAAGTTGCATGGACTCACTCTGTGTGCAATAACAGTGTTTAAGATGATTTGTGAATGATTACCTCATGGCTGTACCCCACACATACAATTATCTGTAAGATCCCTCAGTCAAGCAGTTCATTTCAAAGATAGATTCAACCACAAAGACCACATTGTCGTTACTCTATAATACTAAGCTAATTGACAGAGTGAAAAGGAGGAAGCTTGTACAGAATAAAAATGTCCCAAAACATGCAACTTGTTTGCAACAAGGCACTAATACTGCAAAACAAATGTGGCAAAGCAATTCACTTTTTTTCTTGAATACAAAGTGTTATGTTTGTGGCAAATCCAATACAACACATTACTGAGTATCACTCTCCATATTTTCAAGCGTAGTGGTGGCTGCATCATGTTATGGGTATGCTTGTAATCGTTAAGGCATGAGGAGTTTTTCAGGATTAAAAAATAAACGGAATGGAGCAAAGCACAGGCAAAATCCTAGAGGAAAACCTGCTTCAGTCTGCTTCCCAACAGACACTGGATGATGAATGAACCTTTCAGCAGGACCACAACCTAAAAGGCCAAATATTCACTGGAGTTTCTTACCAAGACGACAGTAAATGTTCCTGCGTGGCCGAGGTACAGTTTTGTCTTAAATCTGGTTGTCTAGCAATGACCAGTTTGACAGAGCTTTTAGAATCCTGAAAAGAATAATGGGCATATATTGTACAATCCAGGTGTCCAAAGCTCTTAGAGACTTACCCAGAAAGACTCAGCGCTGTAATTGCTGCCAAAGGTGATTCTAACATGTATTGACTCAGGGGTGTTAATACTTATGTAATTTAGATATTTGTGTATAAATTTGCAACATTTCTAAAAACATGTTTTCACTTAGTCATTATGGGTTATTGTGTGTAGATGGGTGAGGGAAAAAAATGTTTGAATCCTTTTTGAATTCTGGCTGTAACACCACAAAATGTGGTATGAATCAAGGGTTATGGATATTTTCTGAAGGCACTGTATTTATGATTCAAACAACTCAGGAATGAGAGGAATTGTAGCCAGTGTTTCTGCCTGCAGAGTGCTGTCTGTGTGTGTGTGTGTGTGTGTGTGTGTGTGTGTGTGTGTGTGTGTGTGTCCATACAGGAACATCCTACCACTGTTCTCCCTTCTCCTCTCTCCCAGAATTCTAGGCTTTCACAAGGATTAGATGGACCCCATTATGGTTTATCCATCAACTGCATCTATTCATCTATTATAGAAATTATATTTTCTCTTTCGTGTACAATTATAACCCACCTGTTCCCTTGATGCCTTCATAGAGATCATTGAAAGTTGTCATCATAGATATATGGAATCCAGAGGTGAAAGAGGATTCCACACCTGCCAAAGAATAGGACATGAGTTTCATCAATCCCATCAGGTTTCATATCAGAAACAAAGTCAGTGTGCCCCTCAACCCTGCTGAGTGAGTGAACCCTCCTTGTACAGATGTAGGATCATAATATGAGCACGTTTGCTACAGCGGGAAAACAATCCTGTAGTATTAGGATTATAATTCATGTGCATTTTCGTAGAGGTTGATACATTTTTCGTAAGTGAAAATCAAGTCTGAAATCAAATTAAGATCCGACACCTGTACTTCTCCATGCTGACTGGATGCTCTCTCTGTTCAGTGCAGCAAAGGTTGCTGCTTACTCGTCACTCCAATGGAGACTGTATCTGCAACCGCACAGCAGGACAGGATGCCTTTAGTGTAATGTTGTTGTGCGTGTGCATGTGCGTGTGCGTGCGTGTGTGTGTGAATGTAACACACATACACACATACACGTGAGATGCCATTCCTGTGCCCATTGCCAAGCTCTGTGTGCCAACCAGACAGAAGGGCAAGAGGCCTAACAGCGGTAGCAACATTAGTCATAGAACACATATAGAACACATATCCATGATGCATTGGATAGCAGGAAGCAGAGGCCTATATAAGGCCTATATGTTGGAAACAGTTCGGAGAGTATTTTCTTATGTATCCCAGAGAGGTACATTAGAAGTGATGTATCCCAGAGAGGTACATTAGAAGTGATGTATCCCAGAGAGGTATATTATAAGTGATGTATTCTAGAGAGGTACATTAGAAGTGATGTATCCCAGAGAGGTACATTAGAAGTGATGTATCCCAGAGAGGTACATTAGAAGTGATGTATTCTAGAGAGGTACATTAGAAGTGATGTATCCCAGAGAGGTACATTAGAAGTGATGTATCCCAGAGAGGTACATTAGAAGTGATGTATCCCAGAGAGGTACATTAGAAGTGATGTATCCCAGAAAGGTACATTAGAAGTGATGTATCCCAGAGAGGTACATTAGAAGTGATGTATCCCAGAGAGGTACATTAGAAGTGATGTATTCTAGAGAGGTACATTGGAAGTGATGTATCCCAGAGAGGTACATTAGAAGTGATGTATCCCAGAGAGGTACATTAGAAGTGATGTATCCCAGAGAGGTACATTAGAAGTGATGTATCCCAGAGAGGTACATTAGAAGTGATGTATTCTAGAGAGGTACATTAGAAGTGATGTATCCCAGAGAGGTACATTAGAAGTGATGTGTTCTAGAGAGGTACATTAGAAGTGATGTTTCCCAGAGAGGTACATTATAAGTGATGTGTTCTAGAGAGGTACATTATAAGTGATGTATCCCAGAGAGGTACATTATAAGTGATGTATCCCAGAGAGGTACATTATAAGTGATGTATCCCAGAGAGGTACATTAGAAGTGATGTATCCCAGAGAGGTACATTAGAAGTGATGTATCCCAGAGAGGTACATTAGAAGTGATGTGTTCTAGAGAGGTACATTAGAAGTGATGTTTCCCAGAGAGGTACATTATAAGTGATGTGTTCTAGAGAGGTACATTATAAGTGATGTATCCCAGAGAGGTACATGAGAAGTGATGTATCCCAGAGAGGTACATTAGAAGTGATGTATCCCAGAGAGGTACATTAGAAGTGATGTATCCCAGAGAGGTACATTAGAAGTGATGTATCCCAGAGAGGTACATTAGAAGTGATGTATCCCAGAGAGGTACATTAGAAGTGATGTAGCCCAGAGAGGTACATTAGAAGTGATGTATCCCAGAGAGGTACATTAGAAGTGATGTATCCCAGAGAGGTACATTAGAAGTGATGTATCCCAGAGAGGTACATTAGAAGTGATGTATCCCAGAGAGGTACATTAGAAGTGATGTATCCCAGAGAGGTACATTAGAAGTGATGTGTTCTAGAGAGGTACATTAGAAGTGATGTATCCCAGAGAGGTACATTAGAAGTGATGTATCCCAGAGAGGTACATTAGAAGTGATGTATTCTAGAGAGGTACATTAGAAGTGATGTATCCCAGAGAGGTACATTAAAAATGATGTATCCCAGAGAGGTACATTAGAAGTGATGTAATCTAGAGAGGTACATTAGAAGTGATGTATCCCAGAGAGGTACATTGGAAGTGATGTATCCCAGAGAGGTACATTAGAAGTGATGTATCCCAGAGAGGTACATTAGAAGTAATGTATCCCAGAGAGGTACATTAGAAGTGATGTATCCCAGAGAGGTACATTAGAAGTGATGTATCCCAGAGAGGTACATTAGAAGTAATGTATCCCAGAGAGGTACATTAGAAGTGATGTATTCTAGAGAGGTACATTGGAAGTGCATCATTAAGTGGTAGAATTAATATTTAGATCAAATGTTCTATCAGAACAAGATGTGATCTGGTTTCATCTCACCACTTGAGATTGAAACAGGAGGATATTTCTCCAATGAATTGGTCTTATTTTGTAAAAGCGAGTCATCCTGTCTTCTAAGTGCTCTCTCTCCTTCTCTCTCTCCCTGTTGCTCCCTCTGTCTGTCTGCCAGGCTGTAGGAATCTGCGCCTTTTAATTCCCCTGCTTTAATTCAATGCTATTTGGAGTTGAGACACTTGTTCCCTGTGTAATGGCTACTTGTCATGAATCATTCAACTGATTTAAATAGACACACACACATATGCACGGACACAAGAAGACACATATACACACACACACACACACACACACACACACACACACACACACACACACACACACACACACACACACACACACACACACACACACACACACACACACACACACACACACACATGCACGCACGCACGCAAACACACACACACACGTTGGTTCCTGTGGCCTCTTCCTGTGACCAAATCCATGGCATGTATCTTGATAAATCAAACTTTTACACCCCAAACTTGATAAAAACACAAGGCAGCATCTCATGAATCATCTTGATGTAATCCCACGACTGCATGGCCAAGCACGACTCCAACACTATTACTAAATTTGCTGACGACACAACAGTGTAGGCCTGATCACCGACAATGAGAAGACAGCCTATAGGGAGCAGGTCAGAGAACTCGCAGTGTGGTGCCAAGACAACAACCTCTCCTTCAATGTGAGCAAGACAAATGAGCTGATCGTGGACTACAGGAAAAGGCGGGCCGAACAGGCCCTCATTAACATAGACGGGGCTGTACTGGAGCGGGTAGAGAGTTTCAGGTTCCTTGGTTTCCACATGAACAACAAACTATCATGGTCTAACACACCAAGACAGTTTTGAAAAGGGCACGACAACACCTTTAACCCCTCTGGAAACTGAAAAGACTTGTCATGGGTCTGCAGATCCTCAAAATGTTTCGTAGCTGCACCATCAAGAGCATCCTGACCGGTTGCATCACCGCCTGGTATGGCAACTGTTCGGCATCCGACCATAAGGCTCTACAGAGGGTAGTGTGAACGGCCCAGTACATCACTGGGGCCAAGCTTCCTACCATACAGGACCTATATACTAGGCCCAAACAATTGTCAAAGACTCCAGTAGCACAAGTCATAGACTGTTCTCTCTGCTACTGCCTCTGCAAGCGGTACCGGAGCGTCAAGTCTAGGTCCAAAAGGCTCCTCAACATCTTCTACCCCCAAGCCATAGACTGTTCTCTCTGCTACTGCCTCTGCAAGCGGTACCGGAGCGTCAAGTCTAGGTCCAAAAGGCTCCTCAACATCTTCTACCCCCAAGCCATAGACTGTTCTCTCTGCTACTGCCTCTGCAAGCGGTACCGGAGCGTCAAGTCTAGGTCCAAAAGGCTCCTCAACATCTTCTACCCCCAAGCCATCCGACTGCTGAACAATTCATCAAATGGCCACCAGACACTGCTGCTACTCGCTGTTTATTATCTGTGCATAGTCACTTTACCCCTACCTACATATGCAAATTCTCTCGACTAACCTGTCAACCCCCACATTGACTCGGTACCGGTACCCCCTGTATATAGCCTCCTTATTGTTATGTTACA
>NC_088238.1:12029285-12034285 GCF_036934945.1 Oncorhynchus masou masou | reverse complement strand
CATGAGAATAGACTTCTCTCTCTCCGTTCTTTCTGTCTTCCTTTCTGATGATAGATGGAGAGAGGGGGGGGGGGTTGGACAGAGAGTGAATGGCTGTTGTTCCTCAATAAGAATGGTCACATGTTAGCCCACTGTGCTGCTGTCGAGAACAGCAACCCCCCCCCACACCACCACCACTACAATCATCTAAATATCCTCATCAGCTGTGTTACACAGTTGAGTATTTTAAAGTGGAGTTTAACACAAATGACAGTATCATAATCAACTGTAGGGCCATGTCCCCAAGTCCTTAAAATGGTAGTACATACTGTACCTATTGTAGTACATACTGTATCTATGGTAGTATATACTGTATGTATGGTAGTATATACTATATATATATATATATATATGGTAGTACATACTGTACCTATTGTAGTATATTATGTATCTATGGTAGTACATACTGTATCTATAGTAGTATATACTGTACCTATGGTAGTAAATACTATATCTATGGTAGTAAATACTGCATCTATGGTAGTGAAAACGGTATCTATGGTAGTAAATACTGTATCTATGGTAGTAAAAACGGTATCTATGGTAGTAAATACTGTATCTATGGTAGTAAAAACGGTATCTATGGTAGTAAATACTGTATCTATGGTAGTAAATACTGTATCTATTGTAGTAAAAACGGTATCTATGGTAGTAAATACTGTATCTATGGTAGTAAATACTGTATCTATGGTAGTAAAAACGGTATCTATGGTAGTAAATACTGTATCTATGGTAGTAAATACTGTATCTATGGTAGTAAAAACGGTATCTATGGTAGTAAAAACGGTATCTATGGTAGTATATACGTATGTATGGTAGTAAAAACGGTATCTATGGTAGTAAATACTGTATCTATGGTAGTAAATACTGTATCTATGGTAGTAAATACTGTGTCTATGGTAGTAAAAACGGTATCTATGGTAGTATATACTGTATCTATGGTAGTAAATACTGTATCTATGGTAGTAAATACTGTATCTATGGTAGTAAAAACAGTATCTATGGTAGTAAAAACGGTATCTATGGTAGTATATACGTATGTATGGTAGTAAAAACGGTATCTATGGTAGTAAATACTGTATCTATGGTAGTAAATACTGTATCTATGGTAGTAAAAACGGTATCTATGGTAGTAAAAACGGTATCTATGGTAGTATATACTGTATCTATGGTAGTAAAAACGGTATCTATGGTAGTAAAAACGGTATCTATGGTAGTATATACGTATGTATGGGACATACAGTGCATTTGGAAAGTATTTCTGACCCCTTGACTTTCCCACATTTTGTTACGTTACAGCCTTATACTAAAATTGATTAAATAAAACATCTATTTATACATGATATCTAATAATAACAAAGCAAAACAGGTTTTTAGACATTTAAAAAACCCAGAAATAACTAATTCACATAAGTATTCAGACCCTTTGCCATGAGACTCGAAATTGAGCTCGGGTGGATCCTGTTCCATTGATCATCCTTGAGATGTTTCTACAATTTCGTTGGAGTCCAACTGTGGTAAATTCAATTGATTGGACATGATTTGGAAAGACACACACCTGTCTGTATAAGGTCCCAGAGTTGACAGTGCATGTCAGAGCAAATCCCAGCCATGAGATCAATGGAATTGTCCGTAGAACTCTGAGACAGGATTGTGTCGAGGCACAGATCTGGAGAAGGGTATCAAAACATTTCTGCAGCATTGAAGGTCCCCAAGAACAGTGGCCTCCATCATTCTTAAATGGAAGAAGTTTGTAACCACCCAAACTCTTCCTAGAGCTGGCCGCTCGGCCAAACTGAGTAGTCTGGGGAGAATGGCCTTGGTCAGGGAGGTGAGCAAGAACCCGATGATCACTCTGACAGAGATCCAGAGTTCCTGTGTGATGATGGGAGAACATTCCAGAAGGACAACAATCTCTACAGCACTCCACCAATCAGGCCTTTATGGTAGAGTGGCCAGATGGAAGCTACTCCTCAGTAAAAGGCACATGACAGCCCGCTTGGAGTTTTCCAAAAGGCACCTAAAGACTCTCAGATAGTGAGAAAAAAGATTCTCTGGTCTGATGAAACCAAGATTGAACTATTTGACCTGAATGCTGAGCGTCACATCTTGAGGAAACCTGGCACCATCCCTACGATGAAGCATGGTGGTGGCAGTTTCATGCTGTGGGGATGTTTTTCAGCGGTATGGACTGGGAGACTAGTCAGGATCGAGGGAAAGATGAACAGAGCAAAGTACAGAGTGAAAACCTGCTGTAGAGAGCTCAGGACCTCAGACTGGGGTGAAGGTTCACCTTCCAACAGGACAACGATCCTAAGCACACAGCCAAGACAACTCAGGTGTGGTTTTGGGACAAGTCTCTGAATGTCCTTGAGTGGCCCAGCCAGAGCCCAGACTTGAACCCGATCGAACATCTCTGGAGAGATGGCGACGCTCCCACCTCCAACCTGACAGAGCTTGAGAGGCTCTGCAGAGAAGAATGAAAGAAACTCCCCAAATACAGGTGTGCCAAGCTTGTATCGTCATATCCCAAAAAGACTCAAGGCTGTAATCGCTGCCAAAGGTGCTTCAACAAAGTACTGAGTAAAGGGTCTGAATCCTTATGTAAATGTGATATTTCAGTTTTTTATTTTTAATACATTTGCCGACATTTCTAGAAACCTGTTTTTGCTTTGTTATCATGGAATATTGTGTGTGGATGAGAAGGGGGAAAAAACGATTTAATCAATTTTAGAATCAGGTTGTAAAGTAACAAAATGTGGAAAAAGTGAAGGGGTCTGAATACTTTCTGAATGCATCGTACAGACCACATTGTTTTCTCCCCAGGTATTTTGAGCCTGTTTTCACCAGCTGAAGATACTGTGTTTATGCCGTACAAGACCATGTAGCTGGTGTCAGTGTGAAGCGGTTGAATCGTGTCACGGCTCCCCCCCCCCCCTGACCACACACACACACACACACACACACACACACACACACACACACACACACACACACACACACACACACACACACACACACACACACACACACACACACACACACACACACACACACACACACACACACACACACACACACACACTCCCTTCATCTCTTATTGATGGTTCCATTAAAGGAGCGTGGATGTCTGAGGAGAGGATAGAGGGAGGTGAGTTGAGGATAGAGGGGTGGTAGGATGGAGAGATAGGTTCGGCCGAGGGAGAACAAAAGACAGCCAGAGATCAGGGCGCTCCCGTGGTTCCAATCCCTTCTCTCACTCTCTCTGTAGATACACTGGAAGTAAGGTGTTGTATCCGCGGTTAAAGGGAGCAATATGGAACACAACAGAGTACAGGATAGAATGTCGAACAGATGGTTTATTGACATCAGAGCCCGCTCAAAGGGTAGCAACCATGTGACCTTACTCATCAAGGTTAAATGATTGTACATGATACTAATTAACCAATATAACCACAGCTCTAAAACTGGGGACATACAGTATAACATCTCTGTCCCTGTGAGTGATGGTGGTTCTAGTCTCAGAAACATACAGTATAACATCTCTGTCCCTGTGAGTGATGGTGGTTCTAGTCTCAGAAACATACAGTATAACATCTCTGTCCCTGTGAGTGATGGTGGTTCTAGTCTCAGAAACATACAGTATAACATCTCTGTCCCTGTGAGTAATGGTGGTTCTAGTCTCAGAAACATACAGTATAACATCTCTGTCCCTGTGAGTGATGGTGGTTCTAGTCTCAGAAACATACAGTATAACATCTCTGTCCCTGTGAGTAATGGTGGTTCTAGTCTCAGAAACATACAGTATAACATCTCTGTCCCTGTGAGTGATGGTGGTTCTAGTCTCAGAAACATACAGTATAACATCTCTGTCCCTGTGAGTGATGGTGGTTCTAGTCTCAGAAACATACAGTATAACATCTCTGTCCCTGTGAGTGATGGTGGTTCTAGTCTCAGAAACATACAGTATAACATCTCTGTCCCTGTGAGTGATGGTGGTTCTAGTCTCAGAAACATACAGTATAACATCTCTGTCCCTGTGAGTGATGGTGGTTCTAGTCTCAGAAACATACAGTATAACATCTCTGTCCCTGTGAGTGATGGTGGTTCTAGTCTCAGAAACATACAGTATCATCTCTATCCCTGTGAGGGATGGTGGTTCTAGTCTCAGAAACATACAGTATAACATCTCTGTCCCTGTATAGCCAGGATGGTGGTTCTAGTCTCAGAAACATACAGTATCATCTCTATCCCTGTGAGGGATGGTGGTTCTAGTCTCAGAAACATACAGTATAACATCTCTGTCCCTGTGAGTGATGATATTTTCAGTCTCAGAATCATTCAGTATAACATCTCTGTCCCTGTGAGTGATGATATTTTCAGTCTCAGAAACATACATTATAATCTCTATCCCTGTGAGTGATCATGGTTTCAGTCTCAGAAACATACAGTTTAACATCTCAGTCCCTGTGAGTGATGATGGTTTCAGTCTCAGAAACATACAATATAACATCTCTGTCCCTGTGAGTGATTGTGGTTGCTGTCTCCTTCTCTATCAGAAACTGAGACTGAAGGACAATCTATCCAGGAGCATTTTCTGTATCTCCATCTGTTATTAACTATCTTGCCTAGTTAAAAAAAAAGGTTAACTAAAAATAAAAAATGTATTTCAATTATGAGGTGTGCCTTGTTGGTGGTTAATTTGTGGAATTTCTATCCTTCTTAATGCGTTTGAGCCAATCAGTTGTGTTGTGACAAGGTAGGGGGGTATACAGGAGATAGCCCTAATTGGTAAAAGACCAAGTACATATTATGGCAAGAACAGCTCAAATAAGCAAGAGAAATGACAGTCCATCATTACTTTAAGACATGAAGGTCAGTCAATCCGGAAAGGTCAAGAACTTTGAAAGTTTCTTCAAGTGCCGTCAGTAAAAAACATCAAGCGCTGTGATGAAACTGTC
>NC_088238.1:11983121-12028785 GCF_036934945.1 Oncorhynchus masou masou | reverse complement strand
CTACAATATACTCTACTTCAGGCGATCAAAATCTAGAGACTTCCTTAGATTTCGTGCACCAGCTGTTGTTTACAAACATGCACAGACTGCCCCCTCATCTTACTGGAGTGTCCTGTTCTATCTTGCCGGTGCAGCTAGCTGAATATTCATGTCGTCATTCAGCCACGATTCTGTGAAATACAGGATATTACAGTTTTTGATGTCCCGTTGGTAGGATATTCGTGATCGTACCTCGTCTAATTTATTGTCCAATGATGGCACGTTGGTGAGTAATATTGATGGTAACGGCAGCTTTCCCACTCGCCTTCTCCTCTTCTCCGCGTCCTCATGAGGCTTCCGGCTCTTTGTCCTCTGTACCTATGTCACTTCCTCTTGCAAATAACGGGGATGTTGGCCCTGTCGGGTGTTTAGAGAATGTCCTGTGCGTCCTGCTTGTTGAAGAAAACATCTTTGTCTAATCCGAGGTGATTGATCGCTGTCCTGATATCCAGAAGCTCTTTTCTGCTGTAAGATACGGTTGCAGAAACATTATGTACAAAATAAGTTACAAATAAGGTGAAAAAAGCCACATAATAGCACAATTGGTTGGGCGCCTGTAAAACTGCTGCCATTTCCTCCGGCGCCATTTTTTATATAAAATCCTTGCTGTTGTTACTTTACCACACACAGCTCCATATCTCCTTAGGCCCTGTGTATAAATGTGTGGTTGATGACTGACCTCTCCTTACTATAGAGACAAAGGTCAGAGGTTAGAGGTCAAGCACTTGCACTCTCGTGACAGCCAATCAAACTCAGGTTCACTGCCCTCCCCACTATTCTATTTTCAAGACTGAGCTCTTTGTCTGACACAGTCTCCAGTTGGACCAAGGTTCAGATTAAGCTGAATATGGGACAGTTTCAAGAAGTTGACTCAGCCATCTTAGCTTTATGTGTTGGCTTGGCTGGATGCTTGAGGCTTGCGTGACTGTGGTGTGGTGGAGAGATGGATGAGTGTACTGGTCTGTAGTGTAGCGTGTGCTGGTAGTCTGCTCTGCTGACAGAAATACGACTGCCTCGTCTGATCCAGGATCAGTTCAGATACATTTCTAATCTATATCACACATCTGCAGCCGCTAACTATGTCAAGGGAGAGAAAGAGGCAGGCAGGGAGGGAGAAAGAGAGAGAGATAGAGGGAGATAAAGAGTCAGGGAGGGAGGGAGAGAGAGAGAAGGTGAGAGAGAAGCACTTTCCTATTTTTTTTTCAGTCACTAACTGCATTTGACAAGTGGCCAGACCAGGCTGTCACAATAACATCTCTATAGGTTGTATGAAACTGTCAGCAGAGAGGTGGCATGTCAACACACTTCATCCTATGAAAGTCAGATCTTGTTTTATCTGCGGTCCACTTAGTCCTTTTTATTGACATAAAAGGTGCTGTGACTGTTACGGGTAATTACCCTCTTGGCCCCTACAGGCCCCTATAGGCCCTCAAGGGCCCCGTCCAGAGCGTATATGACTGGGGCTCTGACGGACAGGAAGTGGAGTAATGCCCATTGGGGGCAAAAAGGGCACATGCCCCCTCAGATTTGTCCAGTTTTTTTTTCATTTTTCAGATGTTAAATTAAATATGGTTTCAAAACTGATCTTGTTAAAAAATATATATACAGTACCATAGCTGTCATCAAGGCAAAGGGTGGCTACTTTAAAGAATCTCAAATATAAAATACATGTTGATATTTTTAACACTTTTTTGGTTACTACATGATTCCATATCTGTTATTTCATAGTTTTGATGTCTTCTCTATTATTCTACATTGTAGAAAATAGTACAAATAAAGAAAAACCCTTGAATGAGTAGGTGTGTTCAAACTTTTGACTGGTACTGTATATATAAAGTGCATAGAGGGTGTATGCAGCATGGAGCAAAGATACGCTAGGCAGGATGTTAGATACTCTAGTGTTCTCAGACAGTATCGTCAGTGGAGGAGGAGGGAGTGAGTGTGGAGTGACACTATTTGATTTGATTATAGCTGCCGCTGATGGGCAGGACTCAGGAGGATTGTTTGTGAAGTCATTTGTTCGAGCTATGTAGCCTATAGATTCCTTCTTGATGAATAAATTAAACAAAAATGTTTTGTTGTTTTTCTGTAATACTAGCCTCCTAGCAATTGTATGAAGTTAGCTTTAGCTAGTCAGCTAGCGGTTCCAATCTCCTAACCTCATAATTAGCTACCAAGCCATTTCAGGCTATAAATCAAGTTAGAGTAGCTTGTCTATCTATTTTAGCTGGCACGACCTCACTAATGCTCTTGTGGCTGTTCGGAAGCAACTCCCTGCAGCAATGTTAACTACTTTTCAAAGTTTAGTGAAATAAACAATATTATTCTTAAGGGTAGCTTAACTTCTTCCAGTGTGAAGTAATTGGTAGCTTGGTTAACTATACAGTATCTTTCAGAGTATCTTTCCCAATAGTGACATGTATTGAGGATGTGTGTTATGATACCCTGTACTGTACAGTGATGTGGATGTACTATCCTAGGCATGTTAGTGCAGGATATTGAGATGTGTGCTTGACAACAGTCAGAATGACACACTCATTAAAATGACAATTGAACAGAGGTATGCTTATATGACCATTGCAGATGTTTTTATGGTTGTGGCTCTAGATTGCAGGAAAGACTGTTTTAGGTTTTTGAAAAACTGCTGACAGGTATAGGTCATTAATATAGGCCATATTGAGGTTACTTCCAGAACCAGGAGACAGAAGACATGCCCGCTGAGGTGAGCTGGATGACACAGAGCCTTCAGAATGTATTCACACGCCTAGATTATTGTTCACATTTTGTTGTTACAGCCTGAAATTATAATTGATTAAATTGAGATGTTGTGTCACTGATCTACACACTATACCCCAGAATGTCAGTGTTTTTAGGAATGTTTACAAATTAATACAAAATTAAAAGCTTAAATTAGTCAATAACTATTCAACCCTTTTGTTATGACAAGCCTAAATATGTTCAGGAGTAAAACAAATGCTTCACAAGTCACATAATAAGTTGCATTGACTCACTTTGTGTGCAATAATAGCATTTAACATGATTTTGAAATTACTACCCCATCTCTGTACCCCACACATACAATTATCGGTCCCTCAGTCGAGCAGTGAATTTCAAGCACAGATTCAACCACAAAGACCAGGGAGGTTTTCCAATGATTCGTAAAGAAGTGCATGTATTGGTAGATGGGTGAAAAAATATAGCAGAATATCTCTGAGCCTGGTGTAGTTATTAACTACACTCTGGAAGGTGTATCAATACAGTCACTGCAAAGGTAAAGGCACCCATCCTAACTCAGTTACCGGAGAGGAAGGAAACCACTCAAGGATTTCACCATGAGGCAAATGGTGATTTTAACACAGTTAGAGTTTAATGGCTGCGGTAGGAGATAACTGAGGATGGATCAACAACATTGTACCTACTCCACAATACTAACCTAAATTACAGCGTGAAAACAAGGAAGCCTGTACTGGATAAAAATATTCCAAAACATGCTTCCTGCAGGAAGGCACTAAAGTAATACTCCAAAACATGCTTCCTGTTTGCAGGAAAAAAGTAATTCCAAAACATGCTTCCTGTTTGCAGGTAATACTCCAAAAAGGCACACTAAAGTAATACTCCAAAACATGCTTCCTGTTTGCAGGAAGGCACTAAAGTAATACTCCAAAACAAATGTTATGTTTGGGGCAAATCCAACACAACACATCACTGAGAACCACATGGCTGCATCATGTTATGGGCATGCTTGTCATCGGCAAGGACTAGGGAGTTTTTGTTGATGAAAAGAAATGGAAGAGAGCTAAGCACAGGCAGAGGAAAACTTGGTTCAGTTTGCTTTCCAACAGACACTGGGAGATAAATTCACCTTTCAGCACCTTTCAGCAGGAAAACATGCGGCCAAAATTTCACCAAGATGACATTGATCGTTCCTGATTGGCTTAGTGCGAGTTTTGACTTAAATCAGCTTGAAAATGTCTATCTAGCAATGATCAACAACCAACTTCACAGAGCTTGGAAGATGGAAAAAAATGTAATGTATTGTGTGTGTTTGTGTGCATGTGTGTATCAGCTAGGAAAACACCTTGTTTTGACCTGAGAAGAGCATTATGTAATCTTTAGACTGGAGCATTAACCATGGCCTCCTGATAAAGGTCTGTGGTCCACTGTCAGTCACTCAGCCTGTTTCAACATGCTGCTGGTGGTCCACTGTCAGTCACTCAGCCTGTTTCAACATGCTGCTGGTGGTTCACTGTCAGTCAGACAGACATTGCCTCTCTGGTCAGTCTCAGTAGTGCTGTACTAGCTAGCTGTGTGGACAGAATGGGGGTGGAGGGGCAGACACCTACGGCTACTGGCTAGTGGTTAAAGTCTCTGAATGTATTATGGTGTAATTGTCATGACATCCGCTGAGCCCCTCTCCTTGTCGGCCCCTCTCCTTGTTTGGCCCCTCTCCTTGTTTGGCCCCTCTCCTTGTTTGGCCCCTCTCCTTGTTTGGCCCCTCTCCTTGTTCGGCCCCTCTCCTTGTTCGGCGGTCGGCGGTCTACCGATCTTCTAGCCATCACTGATCCATTTTTAATTTTCCATTGGTTTTGTCTTCCTTCACACCGGGTTCTAATCCCATCAATTACATGTTGTGTATTTAACCCTCTGTTTCCCCTCATGTCCTTGTCGGTGATTGTTTGATGTTATGTTTGTGCCAGTCATGTGTTGGTGACCGATGGGTTTTTGTATCCACTGACTTCCCTGCCACCACCACCCATTACTGTAATAACTCCTGCAGTAAACAACTGATACCAGACAGATGTGATAACTTTGGAGAAGAATTCGTTCTGTGTCTCCATATACTGAAAATAAATGTATTGATTTTATTAATTTAAGAAAAAACAATCTATGAAGAAGAACTCATATATTCTCTGTCTGGCTTTTTTTCTCCAACAATTTAAAGACAAGATCATATTCAAGAGCCGGATTGTTTTAATTGGTCTATTGATACCCTGTTATTACGAATTCCTCTGACGTTTTCCCTCTCCTGAACAAACCCCCTTTCCTGTGTTTAATGTTGACCTCCGTCTGAACCCCTGTCATGCCTTCATCAGTCTCCTGCCAATGACGTGTGTCTGTGACACTGGCTTCTTGTCCTAGCTCTGCCCAGGGATGCTATAACCCTGTCACGGTCTACCTATACTTCTCCCACCTGAGTGCAGGGGGTGTGTGTGTGTGTGTGTGTGTGTGTGTGTGTGTGTGTGTGTGTGTGTGTGGTGCCCGACTGACGTGTAACCTCCAGTAAGACCGACGCTATGCAAGTAACCTCCTGGGATGCAGGAAGTAACCTCCAGTAAGACTGACGCTATGCAGGAAGTAACCTCCACTAAGACTGACAGTAAGTAACCGACGATGCTATGCAGGAAGTAACCTCCACTAAGACTGACACTATGCAGGAAGCTAAGACTGACACTATGCAAGTAACTCCAGTAAGACCAGCTATGCAGGAAGTAACCTCCAGTAAGACTGACACTATGCAGGAAGTAACCTCCAGTAAGACCAGCTATGCAGGAAGTAACTGACGCTATGCAGGAAGTAACCTCCAGTAAGACTGACGCTATGCAGGAAGTAACCTCCAGTAAGATGCAGGAAGTAACCTAACCTAACCTCCAGTAAGACTGACGCTATGCAGGAAGTAACCTCCAGTAAGACCGACGCTATGCAGGAAGTAACCTCCAGTAAGACTATGCATGGCTAAGATGCAGGAAGTAACCTCCAGTAAGACTGACGCAGTAAGACTGACGCTATGCAGGAAGTAACCTCCAGTAAGACTGACGCTATGCAGGAAGTAACCTCCAGTAAGAGTAAGAACCTCCAGTGACGCTATGCAGGAAGTAACCTCCAGTAAGACTGACGCTATGCAGGAAGTAACCTCCAGTAAGACTGACCATGGAGGAAGTGCTAAGTACGTAAGAAGTAAAGACGTGCCTTGTTGGATATCCCTCACAAACCAGTGTGAAGTACTGGTTCTATATGTCCCTTCATGAAGCCCCCATTATCTGATGTTTGAGGAAGTACAGATGGCCCCACCCCCAAGTATTGTATACCCCTGGTACTCACTGTATCAGGTATTCAGTGTTCCCATTTAAAAATCAGGATGATTAGTCTGTCAACACCAGGATCAAGACTTCGCTAAGCAGCCTGTTCTCAGAGCCATACGAATCATAATATATGTATTCATGAGCACCTCCAAGACATGCGATGCTGTATGTACGAATGGTCTACTTACTGTAAACAGAAACTAAATGAAGTAGGGAGGTCGGTTGGGGAGGATGGGTGGCAGTATACCGCAACTGTCTAGCAATCCAAAGTTTAGCGTTTGAGTCGGGACGGGACGGGGACAACTGTAGCATTTTACCTAACCCTTATTCTAATCTTAAACTATTCAACTAACCTTCTATGTAAATTCTTCCAAATTTTGGCATAAATGATCCTAATCTTCATTGTTAGTTCCCCTTACCGCCAATGTAAATTCTCCACATAATTGTCCTTTGTTGTTACAGTGCATCAAGCAACCAGGTCTCAGAGAAAGTCGATATTACTATACATTATCCAATTTATATGCTATTGTACGACTGTGTAATATATTATGATACTATACGTCCTATATGATATTATACGACCACTATTCCATTCACGTGTCATAGGAAATGAGTGTCACAGATTTACGTGCATAATAATATGAATTGCCCTGAGACCAGGTTGTACTAAGACAGAGCAGACAGTGGGCTCGACACAGAGACAGGAGCAAGAAGTATCAGGCTTTAAACTAGAGCCAAGATCATCAAGTATCACAGACAATTGTGTGTGTGTGTGTGTGCGTTTGTGTGTGCGTCCGTGCGTGCGTGTGTCACACCACTGCAGGTACAGAGGGGTCAGCTGTTCTAGTCTAGCAGACACTTCACATGACCCATTGAACTCAGCCCTGTCTGGAACACAAAGACCCAGCTACCTGGGAGGTCCACACACACACACGCACGCACGCACGCACGCACGCACGCCACACACACACACACACCACACCACACACACTGGGTTCTCATGTGTGGGAGGTCTAAGGGAAGATCAGTTGCCTTACAGGAGAGGAATGAAAATGTGACGGGGGGAATGTGAGTCACTGGAGTCCACAGAGTATGGTCGAGGGTGTGTGTGGCTGTCATATGTGCATGTATGGGAAGCGGAGTTTATGTGTGTATGTGTTTGTGTGTATGGTGGGAGGAATGAAAAAACTTCCCCTTCCCCTGGTCATCCCCTCCCCCTGGTCATCCCCTCCCCTGGGGATCCTGGTCATCCCCTGTCTCCTGGTCATCCCCTTCTCCTGGTCAGTCATCCCCTTCTCCTGGTCATCCCCTTCTCCTGGTCATCCCCTTCTCCTGGTCATCCCCTTCTCCTGGTCATCCCCTTCTGTGGCTGTCATCATCCTGTCATGTCTTCCCCTTCTCCTGGTCATCCCCTTCTCCTGGTCATTCCCCTTCCCTGGTCTTCCCCTTCTCCTGGATCCCCTTCCCTGGTCTTCCCTTCTCCTGGTCATCCCCTTCTCCTGGTCATCCCCTTCTCCTGGTCCTGGTCATCCCCTTCTCCTGGTCATCCCCTTCTCCTGGTCATCCCCTTCTCCTGGTCATCCCCTTCTCCTGGTCATCCCCTTCTCCTGGTCATCCCCTTCTCCTGGTCTTCCCCTCCCTTCTCCTGGTCATCCCCTTCCCCTGGTCATCCCCCTCCTGGTCATCCCCTTCTGGTCATCTTCCCTCTCCTGGTCTTCATCCCCTTCCCCTGGTCTTCCCTTCTCCTGGTCATCCTCCTGGTCATCCCCTTCTCCTGGTCATCCCCCCCTGGTCTTCCCCTTTCTCTGGTCTTCATCTTCCTCTGGTCTTCATCTCCCCTGGTCTTCCTCTTCCCCTGGTCTTCCCCGTCTCCTGGTCCTCTATAGGATGGTGGGGTGGGGTGTGTTGTCTCTATTATAGGATGGTGGTGGGGTGGGGTGTTGTCTCTATTATAGGATGGTGAGGTAGGGGGTGAGGTGTTGTCTCTATTTTAGGATGGTGAGGTAGGGGGTGGGGTGTTGTCTCTATTATAGGATGGTGAGGTGGGGGTAGGGGTGGGGTGTTGTCTCTATTATAGGATGGTAGGGGGTGGGGTGTTGTCTCTATTATAGGATGGTGAGGTGGGGGGTAGGATGGGGGTGGGGTGTTGTCTCTATTATAGGATGGTAGGGGGTGGGGTGTTGTCTCTATTATAGGATGGTGAGGTGGGGGTAGGGGTGGGGTGTTGCCTCTATTATAGGATATTTTTTATGTTTATGGTTTATCTCCATTTAAAACATTGTCATCTTGCATAATGTTGTGAAGGGGCTATGTGTTTGTATGGTCTAGTTTTGGTGAAGGGGCTATGTGTTTTTGTATGGTCTAGTCTAGTTTTGGTGAAGGGGCTATGTGTTTGTATGGTCTAGTTTTGGTGAAGGGGCTATGTGTTTGTATGGTGTTTGAAGGGGCTATGTGTTTGTATGGTCTAGTTTTGGTGAAGGGGCTATGTGTTTGTATGGTCTAGTTTTGGTGGTCTAGTTTTGGTGAAGGGGCTATGTGTTTGTATGGTCTAGTTTTGGTGAAGGGGCTATGTGTCTAGTTTTTGTATGGTCTAGTTTTGGTGAAGGGGCTATGTGTTTGTGTGGTCTAGTTTTGGTGAAGGGGCTAGTTTTGTGTTTGTGTGGTCTAGTTTTGGTGAGGAGAGATGTGTTTGTATGGTCGCACTGTAAAGTAAAAAAAAATACATTAGATGGAGGGCCTCACACACACACACACACACCACACACACAGTGTGTGTCGTTGACCGATATACTGTAAATGAACCGAAAGTATAATAGTTGAATACACAACTAGGCTGAAACTGTCCATGTTTCCCATTTGGAACAGTAATGAAATAAACACACACATTAAACCCTTGATTACCACTGAGACCACCAGACCACCGCACTGAATGACGCCAATTCATCAGAGTAAATAATCGGCGTGTTCCCCTGAAGCCAAACACAGACCTCTCTCTCAATCTCTTCTACTGCCGCTGCAATTAGGATGTTAAGTGTTTTCTATTCACCTGCACCGTTCATTCTCTCTGTCCCCAGTGGAGCTTTTCATTCTTAAAGGCCCAATGCAGCCATTTTAATCTCAATATCAAATCACTTCTGTGTAGCAATTAGGACCTTACTGTAATAGATTTCTGTTAAAACTGAAAAAAATGGATTGTTAGCAAAAAAAATATTTCTCAAGAAAGAATTTTACTAGGACAGTCTGGGAGTGGTCTGAGAAGGGAGTAACTGAAAAGCAGCTGTTATTGGCAAAGAGGTCGGGAATTATTTACAGTTGAATAGCTGCTGATCAAGGTCACAAAACCGAAAACGGTGACAAACAACATTTCTGAAGAAAGAGAAGAGAAAACAGTTAGTCACTGCATTGAAGCATTCCTCTGTGTATAGTACACACACACACACACACACACACACACACACACACACACACACTGGCTCTAAGGATCACATGATTTAAAGGAAGAACATTGGCCTCATCAAAACACCCACCAACTGTCTGTTTCACCAGAAATGCAGAATATTTTCACAAGACAGGACACAATGCAACACACAGACCATTTCACCTATTAGGCAGAAAAACAGTCACCAGAAGTTCATCCTGTTTCCAAGAAACTCATGTTTTATGACAGAGAATTTACATAATTGTGACACTGACGTGATGAATGCATACTTAATTAAGTCAATGCATATAACCTTGAGATGGAAGAAGTTTCCCTTTGTACTTGCCTTTGCATTTTGATGTGACTGCTTGCACCCCAGAGCACTCTGCATAAAGCTGTTACCTCGACCACAACCACAGACTCAACTCTTCTCCTTTACAGAGTCAACTTGTTCCTGAAGATCTCTATCTAAACAGTCATGGAAGCCACCCTGACAGCCAGTGAGTGCCAGGTAGAGGAACAGAAAGTCCTACTGCTTTCACTGAGAGCCGCAGTGGAGAAACAGAGTTCTGCACTCCAAGAGCTGAGAGCCACCGTGGAGGAACTGAAGAGAGAGAACAGAGAGAGACCGAAGGTAGCCTTCTCAGCTTCACTGTCTGAAACCAAAGGACCATTCAATACTGACATCACCCTGGTCTACAAGCATGTCTTCACCAACATTGGCAATGCTTACAGCCCGGTGACTGGCATCTTTAAGGCGCCGGTGAGTGGAATCTACTACTTCAGATTCACTGCCTTTGGATTGAACTCCAAACATAGAAGAGTGTCCCTGTACAAAGGAGGACAACTTATGGTGACTGTGACTGACCATAGCACACCACATGATGGAGAAGACAGTGGATCCAATGGTGTCACCCTGCAGCTGGTAGAAGGTGAAGAGGTGTGCACACGTCTTATAGCAGAACATCAAGTCTATGATGACGCGGCTCATCACACCACCTTCACTGGATTCCTGATCTCCCGCTGAGGAAGCAGAGTAACAGCTGTTGGCAAAAACTAGCATTGGGTTCAATTTCAGCTTCTAATTTTTTTTTTAATGAATAGATGTTAACAGTTCCAGTGATTTACATTCTCTAAACTAAAATAGAAAAACATTGAAACTAGGTTTAGACGATGTGAAAATAATTTACAAAGTTTTTGATTTGCTACTGAAATACATCGACTGTTGTTTTATGCGATGCTTAAGACATTGAGTTGTATGTTTGATTTCAAATAAAATAAGATACACATTGAAAGTTTGAAATATCCAATAAATGTCGTTCCACTTCATGATTGTGTCCCACTTGTTGTTGATTCTTCACAAACAAATACAGTTTTATATCTTTATGTTTGAAGCCTGAAATGTGGCAAAAGGTCGCAAAGTTCAAGGGGGCCGAATACTTTTGCAAGGCACTGTATTTAGGTTCTCCAAAATATGTTGTTGCGGCTCACAGACAGATGGTTTGCATCACTGATACAGTATGAGTGTGAATGGACAAGAGAAGTGCTGTATGTGGAATGACAGCAGCCTTGCACTGAGCACTGTTTGACCCTGGTTGAGTTGTTGCCTATCTTTTACATTGTGTAATTTCCTCAACTCTCACGTGGTTCAGTGGTTGACATCATGCATGTATCAACACACGCACCATACATGGCTTTATATGGAACACACTGAGGTGAAAGTCATTGGATGTCAGGGAGAGATGGAGGAGGGAGGTAGAGATTGATGGAGAGTTGGAGGGAGGTGGAGAAGGATGGACAGTTGGAGGGAGGTGGAGATGGATGGAGAGTTGGAGAAGGATGGAGAGTTGGAGGGAGGTGGAGAAGGATGGAGAGTTGGAGGGAGGTGGAGAAGGATGGAGAGTTGGAGGGAGGTGGAGAAGGATGGAGAGTTGGAGGGAGGTGGAGAAGGATGGAGAGTTGGAGGGAGGTGGAGAAGGATGGAGAGTTGGAGGGAGGTGGAGAAGGATGGAGAGTTGGAGGGAGGTGGAGAAGGATGGAGAGTTGGAGGTTGGAGGATGGAGAAGGATGGAGAGTTGGAGGGAGGTGGAGAAGGATGGAGAGTTGGAGGGAGGTGGAGAAGGATGGAGAGTTGGAGGGAGGTGGAGAAGGATGGAGAGTTGGAGGGAGGTGGAGAAGGATGGAGAGTTGGAGGGAGGTGGAGAAGGATGGAGAGTTGGAGGGAGGTGGAGAAGGATGGAGTTGGAGGGAGTTGGAGGGAGGTGGAGAAGGATGGAGAGTTGGAGGGAGGTGGAGAAGGATGGAGAGTTGGAGGGAGGTGGAGAAGGATGGAGAGTTGGAGGGAGGTGGAGAAGGATGGAGAGTTGGAGGGAAGTGGAGAGGATGGAGAGTTGGAGGGAGGTGGATGGAGAGTTGGAGGGAGGTGGAGAGATGGAGAGTGGAGAGTGGAGAGTTGGAGGGAAGTGGAGATGGATGGAGAGTTGGAGGGAAGGAGGATGGAGAGGATGGAGAGTTGGAGGGAAGTAGAGATGGATGGAGAGTTGGAGGTGGAGAAGGATGGAGAGTTGGAGGGAGTAGATGGATGGATGGAGAGTTGGAGGCAAGTAGAGATGGATGGAGAGTTGGAGGGAAGTAGAGATGGATGGAGAGTTGGAGGGAAGTAGAGATGGATGGAGAGTTGGAGGGAAGTAGAGATGGATGGAGAGTTGGAGGGAAGTAGAGATGGATGGAGAGTTGGAGGGAGGTGGAGAAGGATGGAGAGTTGGAGGGAAGTAGAGATGGATGGAGAGTTGGAGGGAAGTAGAGATGGATGGGGAGGTGGAGAAGGATGGAGAGTTGGAGGGAGGTGGAGAAGGATGGAGAGTTGGTGGGAGGTGGAGAAGGATGGAGAGTTGGAGGGAGGTGGAGAAGGATGGAGGATGGAGAGTTGGAGGTGGAGAAGGATGGAGAGTTGGAGGGAGGTGGAGAAGGATGGAGAGTTGGAGGGAGGTGGAGAAGGATGGAGAGTTGGAGGGAAGTAGAGGATGGAGAGTTGGAGGGAAGTGGAGAAGGATGGAGAGTTGGATGGAGGTGGAGAAGGATGGAGAGTTGGTGGGAGGTGGATAAGGATGGAGAGTTGGTGGGAGGTGGATAAGGATGGAGAGTGGGAGGGAGGTGGAGAAGGATGGGGAGTTGGAGTGAATTCGAGAAGGATGGAGTTGAAGGGAGGTGAAGAAGGATGGAGAGAGAGAGAGACACAAACACACAGAGGGACCAAAATGCCGTGTTACAAGGTCGTGAGAGCAGACCATTACCAAGTCCCCACATCTTTCCTCTAGTAGATACCAACCCAATTAGATTTCATAACAATCAATCAGAAATATAAGATGTGCTCTGGGCACAACCAGATGTGTGTGTAACATAATATCATTGCTAAACTGGAACATCTTTTAAAGAATACCTCTAAGGTGATATCATTTATTCAGAAGACGCTTCAGTTAAACAATAGCAGATGTGGAAATAGAATTGAGTACACATTGTCAGCATAGCTCACGTAAACATGCACAGCTCCCCTCTCAAATGGCACCCTATTCCCTGCATAGTGCACTAGAACATATGAGGCTCTGGTCAAAAGTAGTGCACTATGTAGGGAATAGGGTGCCGTTCGGGAGGTTATGTAAGATAAGATCACAATGTTCTTTTTCGAATACCAAACCTCCTTCACCATGGTGAAATCGGAAAGAACATTTGCCCAAAGAAATGTGGGTTTTATGAAAACAGGATATCCCCTACATAAACAATAACAGAAACAACAACTGTTTCTATTCCAAACAGGTGAAGATAATTATGTTATTTAATCTGGTGCCTCTATGGGTGAATGCTGACACCCACATGTCTGTGCCAGGCCAATAAAACTACATCATGTCTGCTAGTACCTGCGTCTGATCAAACCAAATTTTATTTGTCACATGCGCCGAATGCAACAGGTGTAGTAGACCTTACTGTGAAATGCTTACTTACAAGCCCTTAACCAACAATGCAGTTCAAGAAATAGAGTTAAGAAAATATCTACTAAATAAACTAAAGTAAAAAATAAAATAAAGGAACACAATAAAATAACAATAATACAAGGTCTGGTGATTTTCATTGTTATTTTCAATGGGCCTAAACATGCCATTTTCTACTGTCCTGTAGGTAATATGAAGGTACTGTATTTAGAGGGTCAACAGTTGTTAACCCTGGGGCTCCGGAGGGGCACAGCAGTCTAAGGCACTGCATCTCAGTGCAAGAGGCGTCACTACAGTCCCTGGTTTGAATCCAGGCTGTTTCACATGCAGCCGTGATTGGGAGACCCATAGGGCTGCGCACAATTGTCCCAGAGTCGTCTGGGTTTGGCCGGGGTAGGCCGTCATTGTAAATAAGAATTTATTCTTAACTGACTTGCCTTTTTAAATTAAAAAATTAAAAATATCTCCAACAACAATAGGAGACAGTGACTTATTAACAGTTATGGTTGCTTCTTTCATCGGAGCATTGGCAACATTACAAGTGATTCATTTCCTGTTGTCTTCCGGCCTGTGTCATTCATTCATTCATTCATTCCTATTTCCGGCCCACATCATCATTCCTCGTCCTGGGGTCCGGTCCCCTAAGTCATAGCACTGAGTGGTCCTGGGGTCTGGTCTGGCCACCTGTAGTCATAGCACTGAGTGGTCCTGGGGTCTGGTTCCCTGCAGTCATAACAGTGAGTGGTCCTGGGGTCTGGTTCCCTGCATTCATAGCACTGAGTGGTCCTGGGGTCTGGTTCCCTGCAGTCATAGCACTGAGTGGTCCTGGGGTCTGGTTCCCTGCAGTCATAACAGTGAGTGGTCTTGGGGTCTGGTCCCCTACAGTTATAACACTGAGTGGTCCTGGGGTCTGGTTCCCTGCAGTCATAGCACTGAGTGGTCCTGGGGTCTGGTCTGGCCACCTGTAGTCATAGCACTGAGTGGTCCTGGGGTCTGGTTCCCTGCAGTCATAACAGTGAGTGGTCCTGGGGTCTGGTTCCCTGCATTCATAGCACTGAGTGGTCCTGGGGTCTGGTTCCCTGCAGTCATAGCACTGAGTGGTCCTGTGGTCTGGTTCCCTGCAGTCATAGCACTGAGTGGTCCTGGGGTCTGGTTCCCTGCAGTCATAACAGTGAGTGGTCCTGGGGTCTGGTCCCCTACAGTCATAACACTGAGTGGTCCTGGGGTCTGGTTCCCTGCAGTCATAACACTGAGTGGTCCTGTGGTCTGGTCTGGCCACCTGTAGTCATAGCACTGAGTGGTCCTGGGGTCTGGTCCCCTGCAGTCATAACACTGAGCGGTCCTGGGGTCTGGTTCCCTGCAGTCATAGCACTGAGTGGTCCTGGGGTCTGGTCTGGCCACCTGTAGTCATAGCACTGAGCGGTCCTGGGGTCTGGTTCCCTGCAGTCATAACAGTGAGTGGTCCTGGTGTCTGGACCCCTACAGTCATAACGCTGAGTTGTCCTGGGGTCTGGTTCCCTGCAGTCAAAACAGTGAGTGGTCCTGGTGTCTGGCCACCTGTAGTCATAACATTGAGTTGTCCTGGGGTCTGGTTCCCTGCAGTCATAACAGTGAGTGGTCCTGGTGTCTTGCCACCTGCAGTCATAACATTGAGTGGTCCTGGGGTCTGTTCTGGCCACCTGCAGTCATAACACTGAGTGTTCCTGGGGTCTGGTCTGGCTACCTGCAGTCATAACACTGAGCGGTCCCGGGGTCTGGTCACCTATAGTCAGTCATAACACTGAGTGCATTAGGCATGTAAGGGTTCTATTCAATAAATTCCATGCAGCCTTGTTAACCAGTTGGAACACTGGGATGAGAAATGTAATTTACAGAGCCTTGTAAAAGTATTCATCCCCCTTGGTGTTTTTCCCATTTTGTTGCATTACAAACTGTAATTTAAATGGATTTTTTTTGTGGATTTCATGTAGTGGACATACACAAAATAGTCCAAATTGGTGAAGTGAAATGAAAAAAATTACTTTTTCAAAAGATTATTTTTAAAAATGTATGGAAAAGTGGTGCATGCATAGGTATACACCCCTTTTGCTATGAAGCCCCTAAATAAGATCTGGTGCAACCAATTACCTTCAGAAGTCACATAATTAGTAAAATAAAGTCCACCTGTGTGCAATCTAAGTGTCACATGATCTCAGTATATATACACCTGTTCTGAAAGGCCCCAGAGTCTGCAACACAGCTAAGCAAGGGGCACCACCAAGCAAGCAGCACCATGAAGACCAAGGAGCTCTCCAAACAGGTCAGGGACAAAGTTGTGGAGAAGTACAGATCAGGGTTGGGTTATAGGAAAGTATCCGAAACTTTGAACATCCTACAGAGCACCATTAAATTCACTTTTAAAAATGTTTAAGAATATGGCACCACAACAAACCTGCCAGGAGCGGGCCACCCACCAAAACTCACAGACCAGGCAAGGAGGGCATTAATCAGAGAGGCAACAAAGAGACAAAGATAACCCTGAAGGAGCTGCAAAGCTCCACAGCGGAGATTGGAGTATCTGACCATAGGACCACTTTAAGCCGCACACTCCACAGAGCTGGGATTTACACTCCAGAGAGCTGGGATTTACTGAAGAGTTGCCAGAAAAAAGCCATTGCTTAAAGAAAATTATAAGCAAACACGTTTGGTGTTCACCAAAAGGCATGTGGGAGACTCACCAAATGTATGGAAGAAGGTACTCTGGTCAGATGAGACAAAAATGTAGCTTTTTGGCCATCAAGGAAAACGCTATGTTTGGCGCAATCCCAACCCCTCACATCGCCCGAGACTACCATCCCCACAGTGAAGCATGGTGATGGCAGCATCATGCTGTGGGGATGTTTTTAATCAGCAGGGACTTTGAAACTAGCCAGACTTGAAATAATGACAAATACAGGGAAATTCTTGAGGGGAAACCTGTTTCAGTCTTCCAGAGATTTGAGACTGGGATGGAGGTTCACCTTCCAGCAGGACAATAATCCTAAGCATACTGCTAAAGCAACACTTGAGTGGTTTAAGGGGAAACGTTTTAATGTCTTGGAATGGCCTAGTCAAAGCCCAGACCTTAATCCAATTGAGAATCTCTGGTATGACTTAAAGATTGTGTACACCAGCGGAACCCATCCAACTTGAAGGAGCTGGAGCAGTTTTGCCTTGAAGAATGGGCAAAAATCCCAGAGGCTAGATGTGCCAAGCTTATAGAGACATACTCCGAGAGACTTGTAGCTATACTTGCTGTAAAAGGTGGCTCGACAAAGTATTGACTTTGGGGGGGTGAATAGTTATGCACGCTCAAGTTTTCGGTTTTGGTCTTATTTCTTGCTTGTTTCACATTAAAAAATACTTAGCATCTTCAAAGTGGTAGGCATTTTGTGTAAATCAAACGATACAACCCCCCCCCCCCACCCATAACATCAATTTTAATTCCAGGTTGTAAGGCAACAAAATAGGAAAAATGCCAAGGGGGGTGAATACTTTTGCAAGCCACTATACACCTCCATTAGGCTGATAGAAATCCTCCTGATTTAGTCTAATGATTAGGCTGATCGTTGTTTCTACAAAGCCTCTACACTTGATTTTCTAACGTGAGTGGGGTGGGTGTGGCTTCATAACAATGACGATAGCAGTTCCACCTCCGACACCACCAAAACATCAGCTATGAAGGCGTTGCCTATCATCGGTTAAAGCTTGACCTGATTGAATCTAGGCCTAAGTGTATGCGGAGGCAGAGGGCTTTGCATAGCAGAAACTCCCATCTACCCCTTCAGCCTGCCTCTCTACACTATCAGCCCAGTCTCATTTGAGTGAAGAGGAGAGAGATGTCCACACAGGTCAACTCCTTAGAATGCTCAAATAGTCTCTATTGACGTGGGAACAGAGTACTGTCAGTAGAGGAATTATCTATTTTCTTCACTTACAGGTTAAAGGTTAATCATCAGTCACTCATCAACCCACATAACCCCCTACCTGCATAGATAGATATATAGATTCTGATTAGTGAAGCCGAATCTCATCTCTCACAAGTCAATGCCCTGGAATGTGATACCTACCTCTATTCTCATTCACCAGTTTTTTCTCTCTTCATATTTCAGGTTATATTACATGTATCTAAGATGGTGAAGGACAAACACACATACCAGTGGTCTGATGCTGTGACACTGTTGGACTGGGTCCAAGAAGTTAATAGATTCCTGTATATCAGCACGTAGATCTGGGTCTACTATTAGATGTTTAGGTAGCCTTGTTCAAGACAGAATGTGTTAACTCCACTACTGCAGAAATACTGTCGCCTAAAATGTTGTGTATGTTTGCCTTCGCCCTATTGCACCAACTATCTGTGTCATAAGTCAAATCACTACAGCTTGAGTCAGAGTCCTGGAATACAACACTGTCTACAATACTACTGTGCAGATCCTTGTAAGAAAAGAAAACAAGTGAATACACCAATAAAAATATACTGTATAGTACAGCAAGCTCTTTAAAAACATCATGGGCAGACCTGGCATAGCACAGAACATGCATGAGTGATGTGGTAATGATTAAGGTGCCGGCCAGAAGGGGACTGTTGTCATGTGTGAGCTTTACAATGAGAGCGTGATGAGAGCTTTGCAGAGACGTGAAAGCCTTATCCAGCTAGACAGATGACCAGGGTGTACACATGCACACACACACACACACACACACCTCCATGCCTCTCCTAGCTGTCTATAGCTCCTTATTTTACTGATAAGAGTGGTTGGCCTTGTGACAGCAGTATGCAGGCATGTCAGAGTGATGGGGAGGAATGTAGGACCAGCACTTGGTCAGTAAGCAGAGAGAAAAGAGTTGGTATGCAATGGTGTAAAGTACTTAAATAAAAATACTTTAAAGTTCAGTAATACTTAAGTATTATTTGGGGTACCTGTACTTTACTTTACTATTTATATTTTTGACAATTTTTACTTTTACTTCACTACGTTCCTAAAGAAAATAATGTACTTTTTACTCCATACATTTTCACAGACACCCAAAAGTACTCGTCACATTTTTAATTTTTAGCAGGACAAGAGAACATCCCTGGTCGTCCCTACTGCCTCTGATCTGGCGGACTCACTAAACAGAGAACATCCCTGGTCGTCACTACTGCCTCTGATCTGGCGGACTCACTAAACAGAGAACATCCCTGGTCGTCCCTACTGCCTCTGATCTGGCGGACTCACTAAACAGAGAACATCCCTGGTCATCTCTACTGCCTCTGATCTGCCGGACTCACTAAACAGAGAACATCCCTGGTCGTCCCTACTGCCTCTGATCTGGCGGACTCACTAAACAGAGAACATCCCTGGTCGTCCCTACTGCCTCTGATCTGGAGGACTCTCTAAACAGAGAACATCCCTGGTCGTCCCTACTGCCTCTGATCCCTACTGCCTCTGATCTGGTGGACTCACTAAACAGAGAACATCCCTGGTCATCCCTACTGCCTCTGATCTGGCGGACTCACTAAACAGAGAACATCCCTGGTCATCCCTACTGCCTCTGATCTGGCGGACTCACTAAACAGAGAACATCCCTGGTCATCTCTACTGCCTCTGAACTGGCGGACTCACTAAACAGAGAACATCCCTGGTCATCCCTACTGCCTCTGATCTGGCGGACTCACTAAACAGAGAACATCCCTGGTCATCCCTACTGCCTCTGATCTGGCGGACTCACTAAACAGAGAACATCCCTGGTCATCTCTACTGCCTCTGATCTGGCGGACTCACTAAACAGAGAACATCCCTGGTCATCCCTACTGCCTCTGATCTGGCGGACTCACTAAACAGAGAGCATCCCTGGTCATCCCTACTGCCTCTGACCTGGCGGACTCACTAAACACACATGCTGTGTTTGTAAATGATGTATGGGTGTTGGAGTGTGCCCCTAGCTAAAACAGGAAAATTGTGCTGTCTGGTTTGCTTAATATAAGTCATTTGAAATGATTTATGCTTTAACTTTGATTTTTGGTACTTAAGTATATATTTTTTAGCAATTACATTTACTTTTTATACTTAAGTATATTTAAAACCAAATACACTGCTCAAATCAATAAAGGGAACACTAAAATAACACATCCTTGATCTGAATGAATGAAATATTCTTATTATATACTTTTTCTTTACATAGTTGAATGTGCTGACAACAAAATCACACAAAAATGATCAATGGAAATCAAATTTATCAACCCATGGAGGTCTGGATTTGGAGTCACACTCAAAATTAAAGTGGAAAACCATACTACAGGCTGATCCAACTTTGATGTAATGTCCTTAAAAAGTCAAAATGAGGCTCAGTAGTGTGTGTGGCCTCCACGTGCCTTGATGACCTCCCTACAACGCCTGGGCATGCTCCTGATGAGGTGGCGGATGGTCTCCTGAGGGATCTCCTCCCAGACCTGGACTAAAGCATCCGCCAACTCCTGGACAGTCTGTGGTGCAACGTGGCATTGGTGGATGGAGCGAGACATGATGTCCCAGATGTGCTCAATTGGATTCAGGTCTGGGGAACGGGCGGGCCAGTCCATAGCATCAATGCCTTCCTCTTGTAGGAACTGCTGACACACTCCAGCCACATGAGGTCTAGCATTGTCTTGCATTAGGAGGAACCCAGGGCCAACTGCACCAGCATATGGTTTCACAAGGGGTCTGAGGATATCATCTCGGTACCTAATGGCAGTCAGGCTACCTCTGGCGAGCACATGGAGGGCTGTGCGGCCCCCAAAGAAATGTCACCCCACACCATGACTGATCCACCGCCAAACCGGTCATGCTGGAGGATGTTACAGGCAGCAGAACGTTCTCCACGGCATCTCCAGACTCTGTCACGTCTGTCACATGTGTTCAGTCTGAACCTGCTTTCATCTGTGAAGAGCACAGGGCACCAGTGGCGAATTTGCCAATCTTGGTGTTCTCTGGCAAATGCCAAACGTCCTGCATGGTGTTGGGCTGTAAGCACAACCCCCACCTGTGGACGTCGGGCCCTCATACCACCCTCATGGAGTCTGTTTCTGATCGTTTGAGCAGACACATGCACATTTGTGGCCTGCTGGAGGTCATTTTGCAGGGCTCTGGCAGTGCTCCTCCTGCTCCTCCTTGCACAAAGGCGGTGGTAGCGGTCCTGCTGCTGGGTTGTTGCCCTCCTACGGCCTCCTCCACGTCTCCTGATGTACTGGCCTGTCTCCTGGTAGCACCTTCATGCTCTGGACACTACGCTGACAGACACAGCAAACCTTCATGCCACAGCTCGCATTGATGTGCCATCCTGGATGAGCTGCACTACCTGAGCCACTTGTGTGGGTTGTAGACTCCGTCTCATGCTACCACTAGAGTGAAAGCACCGCCAGCATTCAAAAGTGACCAAAACATCAGCCAGGAAGCATAGGAACTGAGAAGTGGTCTGTGGTCACCACCTGCAGAACCACTCCTTTATTGGGGGTGTCTTGCTAATTGCCTATAATTTCCACCTCTTGTCTATTCCATTTGCACAACAGCATGTGAAATATATTGTCAATCAGTGTTGCCTCCTAAGTGGACAGTTTTATTTCACAGAAGTGTGATTGACTTGGAGTTACATTGTGTTGTTTAAGTGTTCCCTTTATTTTTTGAGCAGTGTACATTTAGACTTTTACTGAAGTAGTATTTTACTGGGTATCTTTACTTTTACTCAAGTTTGACAATTGGATACTTTTTCCACCACTGATGCTATGTCAGCTAGGTGACTCCTGCTCTTTACTCTTAAGAACAGAGAGAGAAGGGTTGCTATGTCAGCTAGGTGACTCTTGCTCTTTACTCTAAAGAACAGAGAGAGAAGGGTTGCTATGTCAGCTAGGTGACTCCTGCTCTTTACTCTCAAGAACAGAGAGAGAAGGGTTGCTATGTCAGGTAGGTGACTCCTGCTCTTTACTCTTAAGAACAGAGAGAGAAGGGTTGCTATGTCAGGTAGGTGACTCCTGCTCTTTACTCTAAAGAACAGAGAGAGAAGGGTTGCTATGTCAGGTAGGTGACTCCTGCTCTTTACTCTAAAGAACAGAGAGAGAAGGGTTGCTATGTCAGGTAGGTGACTCCTGCTCTTTACTCTTAAGAACAGAGAGAGAAGGGTTGCTATGTCAGGTAGGTGACTCCTGCTCTTTACTCTTAAGAACAGAGAGAGAAGGGTTGCTATGTCAGCTAGGTGACTCCTGCTCTTTACTCTTAAGAACAGAGAGAGAAGGGTTGCTATGTCAGCTAGGTGACTCCTGCTCTTTACTCTTAAGAACAGAGAGAGAAGGGTTGCTATGTCAGCTAGGTGACTCCTGCTCTTTACTCTATAAGAACAAGAGAGAAGGGTTGCTATGTCAGCTAGGTGACTCCTGCTCTTTACTACATTAAGAACAGATTAAGGGTTGCTATGTCAGCTAGGTGACACCTGCTCTTTCCTAATAAGAACAACAGAATCCATTTGTGAAATACCAGGTCATGATACATTAATGTTAATTGATTAAACCCCTAAATGTAATATTTTATCAAAACAGGTCATGACAAAAACCTCCTAAGTCCCAGGTCATGACAACACACACCTCAGCTAAGTCCCAGGTCATGATAACACACACCTCAGCTAAGTCCCAGGTCATGATAACACACACCTCAGCTAAGTCCCAGGTCATGACAACACACACCTCAGCTAAGTCCCAGGTCATGTTAACACACACCTCAGCTAAGTCCCAGGTCATGATAACACACACCTCAGCTAAGTCCCAGGTCATGATAACACACACCTCAGCTAAGTCCCAGGTCATGACAACACACACCTCAGCTAAGTCCCAGGTCATGTTAACACACACCTCAGCTAAGTCCCAGGTCATGACAACACACACCTCAGCTAAGTCCCAGGTCATGTTAACACATACCTCAGCTAAGTCCCAGGTCATGTTAACACATACCTCAGCTAAGTCCCAGGTCATGACAACACACACCTCAGCTAAGTCCCAGGTCATGTTAACACATACCTCAGCTAAGTCCCAGGTCATGAAAACACACACATCTCAGCTAAGTCCCAGGTCATGACAACACACACCTCAGCTAAGTCCCAGGTCATGTTAACACATACCTCAGCTAAGTCCCAGGTCATGATAACAGGTATAACAGCTAAGTCCCAGGTCATGATAACAGGTATAACAGCTAAGTCCCAGGTCATGACAACACACACCTCAGCTAAGTCCTATTTCATGATAACAGGTATAACAGCTAAGTCCCAGGTCATGATAACAGGTATAACAGCTAAGTCCCAGGTCATGATAACAGGTATAACAGCTAAGTCCCAGGTCATGATAACAGGTATAACAGCTAAGTCCCAGGTCATGATAACAGGTATAGCAGCTAAGTCCCAGGTCATGTAACAAACAGCATCCCAGGTCATGGTAACAGGTATCAGCTAAGTCCCAGGTCATGGTCAGGTATGGTACAATGGTAACAGGTATAACAGCTAAGTCCCAGGTCACGATAACAGGTATGACAGCTAAGTCCCAGGTCATGGTAACAGGTATAGCAGCTAAGTCCCAGGTCATGAAAACACATCCCTCAGCCAAGTCCCATGTCATGGTACAATGGTAACAGGTATAACAGCTAAGTCCCAGGTCATGATAACAGGTATAACAGCTAAGTCCCAGGTCATGGTAACAGGTATAGCAGCTAAGTCCCAGGTCATGATAACAGGTATAACAGCTAAGTCCCAGGTCATGAAAACACATCCTCAGGTCATGATAACAGGCATAACAGCTAAGTCCCAGGTCATGATAACAGGTATAACAGCTAAGTCCCAGGTCATGAAAAACACAGCCAAGTCCCATGTCATGGTCAGCCAAGTCATGATAACCATATCATCAGTAACAGGTATAACAGCTAAGTCTCATGTCATGGTAACAGGTATAACAGCTAAGTCCCAGGTCATGATACAATGGTAACAGGTATAACAGGGTAGATGTGTGTGAGTAATGGGTGAGGATGCTTTAGGTCAAAGGGGAGGAGAAGTATTTGACTCCTAGACCATTTAATGAAACCAAACCTAACAGTGTAGATGGTGTAGGATGACCAGAATGACCTGTTCGGGTTCTCTACGCATGTGATTCCACAGTCACGGGTCACCTCTCCTCGTCAGTGGAGGGGTCTTTAAGGGGCCACATTGAAAGAACACCTCTTTTTGTAGGAAAGGAGGATTACCAACTGATACTGAGTAACTATCCTGAGAGCTCAGACAGACGAACAACACCCCACAGACCCATAGAATCAGGCATGGACGCAGCCACGCGCGCACACACGCACGCACACACACACACCTCTCTCTCTGCCCAACACTCACATGGCCCATGGTCTATACCTTCATTCCTCAGCCCCTGTCTTGGTCGCTGATTGGCCAGTTAGAGTGAACAACCAAACAGCCTATTGATTCCTGTTGGAATGTTTGGAATGTTAGATGGCTATCAGAGTTCCTGAACATCTGAGGTCAGTTCTCCCGTAACCTGGGGCAACTCAGGAACTCTTGGAATTTCCATTCCTTAGTGACGAGGCCAGGTCAGGAACCCAATGTCCTCCTTAACCTGGATGTGTCTCAAATGGCACCCTATTCCCTACATAGTGCACTACGTTTTGAGTCCAATGGGCCCTGGTCAAAAGTAGTGCACCCTATAGGGAACAGGATGCAGTTTTGGACACCCCTGTTGTTAGCTGGTGACTGCTGAGATTCTATATATGGACAGGTTGAACCTGGATGTAATATGAATAGGGTCAATCTCTAACTCATGTCAGTGACAGAGAATGTGTGTGGTTGTTGACTTGGCAGGACCTTTGTGGATGTATGCGCCAGCTATTTATGTACAGTATCAGCCAAGCTGTGTATGAAGTAAGGCAAAGACTGACAGTCAGACAGCACCAGCGTCTCATTACTGATCTGGAGTCAGTTTTGGGTTCAACACCATATTTCACTAATTACTCCCATTCTGAGTGGCATCACCCTCCTCCCTTTAAAAACACTGGGCTAAACAGGATGAACTTCTGGTGACTGTTTTTCTGCCTAATAGGTGAAATGGTCTGTGTGTGTTGCATTGTGTCCTGTCTTGTGAAAATATTCTGCATTTATGGTGAAACAGACAGTTGGTGGGTGTTTTGATGAGGCCCATGTTCTTCCTTTACATCATGTGATCCTTAGAGCCAGGAAATACATGTTCTGACATTCAGTATAACGTTTTGTGTGTGCTTGTGAAAAAGACATTGAAAGAGGAGATGCAAGGGAAACCTCACAACAGAATGTTTCAGCCCAATCCTACGCCGATAGGATGAGCGTTCTCTGTGGTGATGGAGAGAGAGGTTTAGTTGTATCTATAAAACTGGGTTGGGAGAGAAAGATCTGTCCTATTTGGGCTTTATCTGGGTGGATGAGAACAAACACACTGAAATCACTAAAATATCTCTCTCCCTCATCACAATACCCTAACCTCTCTCCTCACGTCTTTAATAGTGTTGTCATCACTCACTATACATATATAAATATCTCCCTCCCTCATCACAACACTAACCTCCCTCCTCACTTCTTTAGACATTCTTTAATAGTGTAGTCATCACTCACTATATATATGACCTTTTGCCAGCATTCTCAACCTCCCACCACTCTCTCCTCTCCCTCCTCCCTCCTCTCCTCTCCTCTCTCTCTCTCTCTCTCTCTCTCTCTCTCTCTCTCTGTCTGTCTGTCTGTCTGTCTGTCTCTCTCTCTCTCTGTCTCTCTCTCTCTCTCTCTTTCTCTCTCTCTCCCCTCTCCTCTCCTCTTCTCCCTCTCTCTCTCTCTCTCCCCTCCTCCTCTCTCTGTCTCTCCTCTCCTCTCCTATTCCCCCTCTCTCTCTCTCTCCCTCTCTCCCCCCTCTCTCTCTCCCTCTCCCCCCCTCTCTCTCCCCCCACCCCCCTCTTTGTAGTGGTTCTTGATCGTATGCCAGACATTCCAAATGGTGTAGTAGTCCAGACAACCGGAGACAACCCATTCAGCCAGTCAGAACCAAATACCTCGATTCCCGAACATGGCCAGCATAGAAGCAGCTAAAATAGAAAGCTCACCACAGAAACGTGTTTGCCGTTCATAGAGTAATGGTGTGGTCACTGGTTCCAGGGTTTTGGGGTTAGCTTGGGTTGGGCTGGGTTGGAGGAGGGGTGATAAATTGAGCTCCAGATTCCTTCCCTGCTACTAGATTGAGAGCTCTACAGTAGCCTGGGCCCACATCTGTTTTGCTGTGTTGTCAACTCTTTTGGTCATTCTGATGTTTGGTGTATATGACAATAGAAGTTGGCTACACAGCACAAACAGACCTGGGACCAGGCTATCTCTACAGACCAGTCTTCTCAGAGACGTTCGAAGAAGCCAACCCATGCTAGGAGCTTTAAACCAGCCCTTTAAACCGGCCCTTTAAACCGGCCCTCTAAAACAACCACTGTCACACACCTACACACACACTTACACACTCCACTGTACTGTTACTACTGGCCCTGGGCCTGCTTGGGTCCCTGGTGTGTGTGTGTGTTCCTGTGTTTACTTTACTTACTCTGTTTTCACCACCAGACCCACCAGTCCCAGCCCTGCATGTGGAATATCCTGCTAGCCTACAGTGCCTGTTCCTCTAGACAGGAGCATGTCCTGCTAGCCTACAGTGCCTGTTTCTCTAGACATGAGCATGTCCTGCTAGCCCACAGTGCCTGTTCCTCTAGACAGGAGCATGTCCTGCTTGCCTACAGTGCCTGTTTCTCTAGACAGGAGCATGTCCTGCTAGCCTACAGTGCCTGTTCCTCTAGACAGGAGCATGTCCTGCTAGCCTACAGTGCCTGTTTCTCTAGACAGGAGCATGTCCTGCTAGCCTACACTGTCTGTTCCTCTAGACAGGAGCATGTCCTGCTAGCCTACAGTGCCTGTTTCTCTAGACAGGAGCATGTCCTGCTAGCCTACAGTGCCTGTTCCTCTAGACAGGAGCATGTCCTGCTAGCCTACAGTGCCTGTTTCTCTAGACAGGAGCATGTCCTGCTAGCCTACAGTGCCTGTTCCTCTAGACAGGAGCATGTCCTGCTAGCCTACAGTACCTGTTTCTCTAGACAGGAGCATGTCCTGCTTGCCTACAGTGCCTGTTCCTCTAGACAGGAGCATGTCCTGCTAGCCTACAGTACCTGTTTCTCTAGACAGGAGCATGTTCTGCTAGCCTACAGTGCCTGTTCCTCTAGACAGGAGCATGTTCTGCTAGCCTACAGTGCCTGTTCCTCTAGACAGGAGCATGTCCTGCTTGCCTACAGTGCCTGTTCCTCTAGACAGGAGCATGTTCTGCTAGCCTACAGTGTCTGTTCCTCTAGACAGGAGCATGTTCTGCTAGCCTACAGTGTCTGTTCCTCTAGACAGGAGCATGTTCTGCTAGCCTACAGTGCCTGTTCCTCTAGACAGGAGCATGTTCTGCTAGCCTACAGTGTCTGTTCCTCTAGACAGGAGCATGAGTGACTACCTTCAGACTTGGCCCTTTTCCCTCCTCTGTTGGTGTTCAGTCCAGGGGAAAACACTAGTCCACTAGAAAACCACTAGTCCACCATACAAGTTCCCACTCTGTCTTAATGTGCATCCCAAATGGCACTCTATTCCCTATGTAGTGCACTACAGAGCTCTGGTCAAAACTGGTCCAAAGTAGTGCTCCCAAGTGGCTCCCGAGTGGCGCAGCGGTCTAAGGCATTGCATTTCAGTGCTAGAGGCGTCACTACAGACACTCAATTCCAGGCCATTTCACAACCGGCCGTGATTGGGAGTCCCATAGGGCAGGCGCTCAATTGGCCCAGCGTCGTCCGGGTTTGGCCGGGGTAGGCCATCATTGTAAATAAGAATTTGTTCTTAAAAACTTGCCTTGTTAAATAAAACAAATTAAAAATATATATAAAGAGAATAGGGTTCCATTTGGGACACACTTCTGTCTTGAACTGTAGTTCACTAAGTCCTGATAACAGAACATGTCCATTCTCTCTCTTCTCCTGTTACACACTGTAGTCTACACCTATTCCCTCCTGTGTTAAATGACATACTGTAGTCTACACCTATTCCCTCCTGTGTTAAATGACATACTGTAGTCTACACCTATTCCCTCCTGTGTTAAATGACATACTGTAGTCTACACCTATTCCCTCCTGTGTTAAATGACATACTGTAGTCTACACCTATTCCCTCCTGTGTTAAATGACATACTGTAGTCTACACCTATTCCCTCCTGTGTTAAATGACATACTGTAGTCTACACCTATTCCCTCCTGTGTTAAATGACATACTGTAGTCTACACCTATTCCCTCCTCCTGTGTTAAATGTTAAATGACATACTGTAGTCTACACCTATTCCCTCCTGTGTTAAATGACATACTGTAGTCTCTATTCCTCCTGTGTTAAATGACATACTGTATTCCCTCCTGTGTTAAATGACATACTGTAGTCTACACCTATTCCCTCCTGTGTTAAATGACATACTGTAGTCTACACCTATTCCCTCCTGTGTTAAATGACATACTGTAGTCTACACCTATTCCCTCCTGTGTTAAATAAATGACATATTGCCTCCTGTGTTAAATGACATCTGTAGTCTACACCTATTCCCTCCTGTGTTAAATGACATACTGTGTTACATACTGTAGTCTACACTTATTCCCTCCGGTGTTAAATGACATACTGTAGTCTACACCTATTCCCTCCGGTGTTAAATGACATACTGTAGTCTACTGTGTTAAATGACTATTCCCTCCTGTGTTAAATGACATACTGTAGTCTACACCTATTCCCTCCTGTCTTAAATGACATACTGTAGTCTACACCTATTCCCTCCTGTGTTAAATGACATACTGTAGTCTACACCTATTCCCTCCTGTGTTAAATTACATACTGTAGTCTACACTTATTCCCTCCTGTGTTAAATGACATACTGTAGTCTACACCTATTCCCTCCTATGTTAAATGTGTTAAATTACATACTGTAGTCTACACCTATTCCCTCCTGTCTTAAATGACATACCTCCTATTCCCTCCTGTGTTAAATTACATACTGTAGTCTACACCTATTCCCTCCTGTGTTAAATGACATACTGTAGTCTACACCTATTCCCTCCTGTGTTAAATGACATACTGTAGTCTACACCTATTCCCTCCTGTGTTAAATGACATACTGTAGTCTACACCTATTCCCTCCTGTGTTAAATTACATACTGTAGTCTACACCTATTCCCTCCTGTGTTAAATTACATACTGTAGTCTACACCTATTCCCTCCTGTGTTAAATTACATACTGTAGTCTACACCTATTCCCTCCTATGTTAAATTACATACTATTCCCTCCTATAGTCTAAATGACATACTATTCCCTCCTATGTTAAATTACATACTGTAGTCTACACCTATTCCCTCCTGTGTTAAATCCCTCTCCTTCTCCTTTATCTTCTCAACAACCTCAGGGAGAAATATGGTCTGGCTTGGTCTGGTCTGTGACATGTCTTCTTCCTGCTGGCTGTCAGAGAACACAAAGCCTGCAGCTATAATACGGTTGTTTTGACAACTAGGTAGTGACAGAGGAACATGGAGAACAAGGGACATGGAGTACTTATTTCCCTTTGCTGAGGGAGACTTTTACTAGAGTCAGCATGGGAAGACTTTAATAGACGCATGTAAGAACACACACCAGAGACCACAAGAGACTGAAATGGAGCTGTTTATTTGAGATGATTCAGAAAGAAGATATTGTGAGAATCTGTGGTTTCCTCACTCTCCTGACTACATACATGATTTCCACTGTAATACGTAGTAGAGAACAACGCTATTACACAATCTGAAACAGTTTTTATAAAAACCAGAACAGCACATCTGTGATGGTGACAAACAAAAGCACGATCCAGGTTGAACCATCTATAACCAGATAGTAACTATAGTACAGTAATAACTTCACTATTAATAGACAGCAGCAAAAGAAAGCTTAAATAACATTATAATACTTCATCATAAGATAATATCTAGTCAAGTTTTCCTATAGTTATATGACATATTGTAACGATCAGATGTAGGCTAACATCTGTTTAGTCTAGTTAGGCAGAGGACAGCTTGGGGGCTCTTAGACCTGTTGAGACTTGATGCCACCCCTTTCTTTTCCATTACATTCTACATAGCTGTGTGTGTGTGTGTGTGTGTGTGTGTGTGTGTGTGTGTGCGCGCGCGCAGGCACGTGCATGTGTGTGTTTTCAGTCTTACGACTCCCAGAGAATCACTTGTGTTTACAACTTGTTCTTTACTGTTGTTGAACTTTAACCTCTTCAGTCCCTTATACACACACACACCGCTAACCCTGTTTTCATAGGAGGCAAGTCCCCTTCCAGTTACTAAGCAGACCTGGTACACATCCTCTGCCCATAAAATAAAACCATACAATGTTTCTATATTTTGGAAAAATCAAAAACAGAAGCATGATTAAAAACAAATCCTATGAAAATACTAACATAGTATCATTTTTCAGCGCTGTAAAATCCAGTTACAAAATACAATTTCAGTCCATACAATACTTAACAAGACTGTTTGTTGTTATGGTAACACCCTGGGCCCCGAGCCATAAAGACCCCTGACCTTTCAGAATCATTCATTGGCTGATTTAGATTTATTTTGATGAGCTATCCGTTGGCATATGTGACATTTCCACAGTGGGGCTCCATTGATTCCTCAACACTAATATGTTTCAGTCTGTTTGGGTTTCTCGGACACCACCCGATTGTTTAAATGTCTGGGTCTGTGTCCCAAATGGCAACCTATTCCCTATGTAGTGCACTCCTTTTCACTAAGGGCCCATAGAACTGTGTTCAAAAGTAACCAATAGGGTGCCATTTGGGACACAAACCCAGACATTTAAACAACCGTGTGGTGTTTGAGAAACCCAAACACACTGAAACATATAATTGCCTGGGTTATTTCTGTTCAAGAGTGGTACTGAAGGTTATGCCCTCTCACCAAGCCACGCTTCATAGAGCACATATAACTGGTCCAGCAGCACACAGGCTGTAGAGAGAGAAGGCCATCTATATGTAACACTCACAGTGAGCTAACACACTGCTGTTCTACCAATGATGTATAGTACCAGCTACAGTGACTGTAATGACGTTCAGCTACAGTGACTGTAATGACGTTCAGCTACAGTGACTGTAATGACGTTCAGCTACAGTGACTGTAATGACGTTCAGCTACAGTGACTGTAATGACGTTCAGCTACAGTGACTGTAATGACTTTCAGCTACAGTGACTGTAATGACTTTCAGCTACAGTGACTGTAATGACGTTCAGCTACAGTGACTGTAATGACTTTCAGCTACAGACTGTAAGTGACTGTAATGACTTTCAGCTACAGTGACTGTAATGACTTTCAGCTACAGTGACTGTAATGACTTTCAGCTACAGTGACTGTAATGACTTTCAGCTACAGTGACTGTAATGACTTTCAGCTACAGTGACTGTAATGACTTTCAGCTACAGTGACTGTAATGACTTTCAGCTACAGTGACTGTAATGACGTTCAGCTACAGTGACTGTAATGACTTTCAGCTACAGTGACTGTAATGACTTTCAGCTACAGTGACTGTAATGACGTTCAGCTACAGTGACTGTAATGACTTTCAGCTACAGTGACTGTAATGACTTTCAGCTACAGTGACTGTAATGACTTTCAGCTACAGTGACTGTAATGACTTTCAGCTACAGTGACTGTAATGACTTTCAGCTACAGTGACTGTAATGACTTTCAGCTACAGTGACTGTAATGACTTTCAGCTACAGTGACTGTAATGACGTTCAGCTACAGTGACTGTAATGACTTTCAGCTACAGTGACTGTAATGACTTTCAGCTACAGTGACTGTAATGACTTTCAGCTACAGTGACTGTAATGACTTTCAGCTACAGTGACTGTAATGACTTTCAGCTACAGTGACTGTAATGACTTTCAGCTACAGTGACTGTAATGACTTTCAGCTACAGTGACTGTAATGACTTTCAGCTACAGTGACTGTAATGACTTTCAGCTACAGTGACTGTAATGACTACAGTTCAGCTACAGTGACTGTAATGACGTTCAGCTACAGTGACTGTAATGACGTTCAGCTACAGTGACTGTAATGACGTTCAGCTACAGTGACTGTAATGACTTTCAGCTGACAGTGACTGTGTACTTTCAGCTACAGTGACTGTAATGATTTGTTCAGCTACAGTGACTGTAATGAATTCCTTCAGCTTACAGTGACTGTAATGACTTTCAGCTACAGTGACTGTAATGACTTTCAGCTACAGTGACTGTAATGACTTTCAGCTACAGTGACTGTAATGAGCTACAGTGACTTCAGCTACAGTGACTGTAATGACTCTTCAGCTCAGTGACTGTAATGACTTTCAGCTACAGTGACTGTAATGACAGTGACTTCAGCTACAGTGACTGTAATGACTTTCAGCTACAGTGACTGTAATGACTTTCAGCTACAGTGACTGTAATGACTTTCAGCTACAGTGACTGTAATGACTCTCTCAGCTACAGTGACTGTAATGACGTTCAGCTACAGTGACTCTCAGCCCGTTCAGCCCTACAGTGACTGTAATGACTCTCTCTCAGCTACAGTGACTGTAATGACTCTCAGCCCAGTGACTGTAATGACTTTCAGCTCTCAGTGACTGTAATGACGTTCAGCTACAGTGACTGTAATGACTTTCAGCTACAGTGACTGTAATGCCCTCTCTCTCAGCCCCCTCTCTCAGTCTCTCTCAGCCCTCTCTCAGCCCTACAGTGACTGTAAGACCTTCAGCCCAGTGACTGTCAATCTCTCTCAGCTACAGTGACTGTCAGCCCTCCCCTCTCAGCTACAGTGACTCTCAGACTCTCTCAGCTCAGCCCTCTCTCAGCCCCCTCTCTGACTCTCAACCCAGCTACAGTGACTCTCTCCACTCTGAGTCTTCAGTCTGGGGAGGAAGAGGGGGAACAGCCCTGGCCAGCAGTGACTTCCCTCCACAAACAAGACCTCTACAACCAACCCATTAACCCCTCCCACTGACTCACGTCTATCTACCCCTTGTTTTTTCAGTATTTCTCTTTCTAAAACAACGACAGTTCATTTACATATGGCCTACACATGAGCTAGTCCTGTAGACGGGAGGGCTTTAGCCACAACTCTGTGAATCAACTTAAGTTTTGACTACAGTCTCTACCCACCCTTCTTCTGTTCTTTCAGTCGTTCTGTCTTTCTGTCCCATTTCTAAAACAACGACAGTTCTACTGTGAAACCAAATGGTTACGAACATGAACAAGTCCTAGTTGTGACTGGAACTGCGTGGTCACAGCTCTACATACTCGCAAGACCCACTGGCTCCAGGCCGTCTACAAGCCATGACTAGGTAAAGCTCCGCCTTATCTCAGTTCACTGGTCACGATGGCAACACCCATCCGTAGCACGCGCTCCAGCAGGTGTATCTCACTGATCATCCCTAAAGCCAACACCTCATTCGGCCGCCTTTCGTTTCAGCTGCCTGTGACTGGAATGACTTTCAAAATCGCTGAAGTTGGAGACCTTTATCTCCCTCACCAACTTCAAACATCAGCTATCTGAGCAGCTAACCTCTCGCTGCAGCTGTACATAATCTATTGGTAAATAGCCCACCCATTTTCACCTACCTCATCCCCACAGTTTTTATTTATTTACTTTTCTGCTCTTTTGCACACCAATATCTCTACCTGTACATGATCATTTATCAATCCAGTGTTAATCTGCAATATTCTCTGGGGAGGAAGAGGTGGAATTATTCGCCTACCTCCTCATGCCTTTTGCACACATTGTATATAGACCCCCTTTTTTTCTACTGTGTTATTGACTTGTTAATTGTTTACTCCATGTGTAACTCTGTGTTGTCTGTTCACACTGCTATGCTTTATCTTGGCCAGGTCGCAGTTGTAAATGAGAACTTGTTCTCAACTAGCCTACCTGGTTAAATAAAGGTGCCCTCTTTTTTTTTTTTAAATCGCCACCCTATAGTTGTCTCATGTGGTGAGTTTGGTTGGTTATCTATCTGTTCCTCCATAAACCTTCAGGAAATACAGTACATGATAACATAGCACTAATAAAGGCACTTCCTGTCCCCATACAGTAGACTTATATCAATACACACGGTTTGCTCTTCAACCTTCCCACTGTGATACTGAACAATAGATGTCCTGCTGGATTTTATCACGTATGGCATTCATGTCAATTCAATCAAGCAATACTATTATACAGTACCATTCCTGAAGGGTACATACACCTCAGTACGTCTTGAAATGACCAAAACACACAGGCAATATATGTCTGTTTCAACAATATAAATAGATTTTGTAATCATTAGGTTGAGATAACATGAACAGTAGTCCTAACTGTCTGTTACATTGAGATAACATGAACAGTAGTCCTAACTGTCTGTTACATTGAGATAACATAAGTAACTAACTGTCTGTTACATTGAGATAACATGAACAGTAGTCCTAACTGTCTGTTACATTGAGATGACATGAACAGTAGTCCTAACTGTCTGTTACATTACATAACATGATGCAGTAGTCCTAACTGTCTGTTACATTGAGATAACATGAACAGTAGTCCTAACTGTCTGTTACATTGAGATAACATGAACAGTAGTCCAGTTAACTGTCTGTTACATTGAGATAACATGAACAGTAGTCCTAACTGTCTGTTACATTGAGATAACATGAACAGTAGTCCTAACTGTCTGTTACATTGAGATAACATGAACAGTAGTCCTAACTGTCTGTTACATTGAGATAACATGAACAGTAGTCCTAACTGTCTGTTACATTGAGATAACATGAACAGTAGTCCTAACTGTCTGTTACATTGAGATAACATGAACAGTAGTCCTAACTGTCTGTTACATTGAGATAACATGAACAGTAGTCCTAACTGTCTGTTACATTGAGATAACATGAACAGTAGTCCTAATCTGTTACATTGAGATAACATGAACAGTACCCATTACATTGAGATGACATCATCCTAACAGTTTTTATTTATTTACAGTTTCTGCTGTTTTGAGCACAACAATATCTCTGAACCTGTTACATTGAGATCATTATCAATCCTAACTGTCTGTTAATCTGCAATATTGTAGCAGTAGCCTACCTGTCTGTTACATTGAGATAACATGAACAGTAGTCCTAACTGTCTGTTACATTGGATAACATGAACAGTAGTCCTAACTGTCTGTTACATTGAGATAACTGAACAGTGTCCTGTCTGTTCACATTGAGATAACTTGAACAGTAGTCCTAACTGTCTGTTACATTGAGATAAATGAACAGTAGTCTCAACTGTCTGTTACTGAGATAACATGAACAGTAGTCCTAACTGTCTGTTTTGAGATAACATGAACAGTAGTCCTAACTAGTTGTCTCATTGATAACATGAGTAGTTGGTTACATTGAGTTGAACAGTCTATCTGTTCATTGAGATAACATGAACAGGAAATACAGTACATGATAACTGTCTGTTACATTGAGATAACATGAACAGTAGTCCTAACTGGCCCATTGAGATAACATGAACAGTAGTCCTAACTGTCTGTTACATTGAGATAACATGAACCTTCCTAACTGTCTGTTACATTGAGATAACATGAACAGTAGTCCTAACTGTCTGTTACATTGAGATAACATGAACAGTAGTCCTAACTGTCTGTTACATTGAGATAACATGAACAGTAGTCCATGTCTGTTACATTGAGATCAACATGAACTATTAACAGTACCATTCTGTTACATTGAGATAACATACAGTAGTCCTAACTGTCTGTTACATTGAGATAACATGAACAAAACTGTCTGTTACATTGAGATATACATGAACAGTAGTATAAATGAGATAACATGAACAGTAGTCCTAATCATACAGGTTGAGATAACATGAACAGTAGTCCTAACTGTCTGTTACATTGAGATAACATGAACAGTAGTCCTAACTGTCTGTTACATTGAGATAACATGAACAGTAGTCCTAACTGTCTGTTACATTGAGATAACATGAACAGTAGTCCTAACTGTCTGTTACATTGAGATAACATGAACAGTAGTCCTAACTGTCTGTTACATTGAGATAACATGAACAGTAGTCCTAACTGTCTGTTACATTGAGATAACATGAACAGTAGTCCTAACTGTCTGTTACATTGAGATAACATGAACAGTAGTCCTAACTGTCTGTTACATTGAGATAACATGAACAGTAGTCCTAACTGTCTGTTACATTGAGATAACATGAACAGTAGTCCTAACTGTCTGTTACATTGAGATAACATGAACAGTAGTCCTAACTGTCTGTTACATTGAGATAACATGAACAGTAGTCCTAACTGTCTGTTACATTGAGATAACATGAACAGTAGTCCTAACTGTCTGTTACATTGAGATAACATGAACAGTAGTCCTAACTGTCTGTTACATTGAGATAACATGAACAGTAGTCCTAACTGTCTGTTACATTGAGATAACATGAACAGTAGTCCTAACTGTCTGTTACATTGAGATAACATGAACAGTAGTCCTAACTGTCTGTTACATTGAGATAACATGAACAGTAGTCCTAACTGTCTGTTACATTGAGATAACATGAACAGTAGTCCTAACTGTCTGTTACATTGAGATAACATGAACAGTAGTCCTAACTGTCTGTTACATTGAGATAACATGAACAGTAGTCCTAACTGTCTGTTACATTGAGATAACATGAACAGTAGTCCTAACTGTCTGTTACATTGAGATAACATGAACAGTAGTCCTAACTGTCTGTTACATTGAGATAACATGAACAGTAGTCCTAACTGTCTGTTACATTGAGATAACATGAACAGTAGTCCTAACTGTCTGTTACATTGAGATAACATGAACAGTAGTCCTAACTGTCTGTTACATTGAGATAACATGAACAGTAGTCCTAACTGTCTGTTACATTGAGATAACATGAACAGTAGTCCTAACTGTCTGTTACATTGAGATAACATGAACAGTAGTCCTAACTGTCTGTTACATTGAGATAACATGAACAGTAGTCCTAACTGTCTGTTACATTGAGATAACATGAACAGTAGTCCTAACTGTCTGTTACATTGAGATAACATGAACAGTAGTCCTAACTGTCTGTTACATTGAGATAACATGAACAGTAGTCCTAACTGTCCATTACATTGAGCTTCACCACAGCATGGTTTGTGACTCTGAATGACATACAACACAATATTTATTTAGCTTTGTTGAACATATAAAGATTTACAGCAGCACTGTCTCTGAGAGGGTAGATTCAGTACATTAAGGTGGCTGGGATGCCCAGTTCACAACACACCTGGCCAGTCCTAACCCAGAAATGAAGGTTCAAGTGTGTGTCTGTCCTTCCCATGTCCCTTCCCTTCCAAACTCCCAACTCCACCTCCTCTAGGTCAGATTGCTGCTGATGTCCAGGGTGTGTTGGTAGACCTGGGTCATATCATCCATGTCCCCTAGCAGAGAGAAGCTGCCGTCATCCCCAGGAGACCCTGGTGTCCCTCGGGTCCCCACCTTCCCCCCATGGAGCCCCCCTGCAGCCGTCTGGAGCCCCCGTCTGAAGCCTGCCAGCTGGAGTAGATCCTCAGCCGACATACAGGCCCTGACGTGTGGCTGCGGGGACGAGGGAGACCAATCCATTCCCATTAAGGGGGGAACACTGGAGAGACCCATCTCCTCACAGACAATACTGGAGGGTTTACTCTGGCTGCGAGAGAGGCCTGAGTCCCCTGGAGTCTCTCCGTGGAAGCTCATATTGGACAAGCCACTGTGGAAGGAAGTGGAGTTGCCGTACTTCCCATTACGCTTCAATATGCCCTTTCTCCCCATGGACCTCTTTGTTGGTGAGCTGGCGGGTGGGGTCATGGAGGTGCTGCCCCCTAGCAGTTCAGAGGACTCACTGCGCTCCGGGGAGGAGTAGTAGCCAGACTCCCGCTGCTGGTTGTTCTTCAGGATGCCCTTCTTGGGGAGGATGGGCACCATTTTGGCCGGCGAGACCCCCAGGCGATCCTGATCATCGTCCTCCTCCTCATCCCTCTCGGGGCTGGAGGGCAGCTCCCTTCCCTCGTGGAAGTGCAGGGAGCGACTCAGCTCGATCTCCCCCAGGCTGTGGGACCTCTGCTCAGACACATGCATCTTCAGGATCCCCTTGGGCCTCTTCAGTCCTGGTTTGTCTTTGTCTTCCCACGCGGTGTGATGGTGGAGCGCTCCGCTATCATTCTCCTTCCTGGACTTCCTCAGGCGCTGGCGGCCAGCATGGGGGGGTACGGCGGGGTGTTCCGAGCGGGGAGGCTTGACCAGCGCCACCCTGGGTGACTCTGTGGTGCGGTTCTGCCAGTCGATAAAGCGTGCTAGCGTTGGAGAAGAGATGCAGCCACTGTTGTCCTTCTGGACGTCACAGTCACACACAGTGGTCTTCCAGCCCCAATTGACCCACCAGTGGTTGGCGATGTCTTCCACCGTGGCTCGACGCTCCGGGTTAACCATCAACATCCAGCGGATCAGACCACGAGCATCTGGGAGAGAGTGGAAGGTGAGGCGGACAGAGATTTTAGCAGCAATCTATGGCATTATTTAACAGACAGAGAGAGAGAGGAGACAAACAGAGAGAGAGGAGACAAACAGAGAGAGAGGAGACAAACAGAGAGAGAGGAGACAAACAGAGAGAGAGGAGACAAACAGAGAGAGAGGAGACAAACAGAGAGAGAGAGAGCTAGAGAGAGAGAGAGAAACAGAGAGAGAGAGAGCTACAGAGCTACAGAGAGAGAGCTACAGAGAGAGAGAGCTACAGAGAGAGAGCTACAGAGAGAGAGAGCTACAGAGAGAGAGCTACAGAGAGAGAGAGCTACAGAGAGAGAGAGAGCTACAGAGAGAGAGAGCTACAGAGATAGAGAGAGAGAGAGAGAGAGGAGACAGCTACAGAGACAGAGAGAGACAGCTACAGAGAGAGAGAGGAGACAGCTACAGAGAGAGAGCTACAGAGAGAGAGAGAGAGAGAGACAGCTACAGAGAGAGAGAGAGAGAGCTACAGAGAGAGAGGAGACAGAGAGAGAGAGAGAGAGACAGCTACAGAGAGAGAGGAGACAGCTACAGAGAGAGAGAGACAGCTACAGAGAGAGAGGAGAGCTACAGAGAGACAGCTACAGAGAGAAGAGACAGCTACAGAGAGAGAGATCTACAGAGAGAGGAGACAGCTACAGAGAGAGAGGAGACAGCTACAGAGAGAGACAGAGAGAGAGAGAGGAGACAGCTACAGAGAGAGAGACAGCTACAGAGAGAGAGAGGAGACAGCTACAGAGAGAGAGAGGAGACAGCTACAGAGAGAGAGAGGAGACAGCTACAGAGAGAGAGACAGAGAGGAGACAGCTACAGAGAGAGAGAGGAGACAGCTACAGAGAGAGAGACAGCTACAGAGGAGACAGCTACAGAGAGAGAGGAGAGCTACAGAGAGACAGCTACAGAGAGAGACAGCTACAGAGAGCTACAGAGAGAGAGAGGAGACAGCTACAGAGAGGAGAGCTACAGAGAGAGAGAGGAGACAGCTACAGAGAGAGAGAGGAGACAGCTACAGACAGAGAGAGAGAGAGAGGAGACAGCTACAGAGAGAGGGAGACAGCTACAGAGAGAGAGGAGACAGCTACAGAGAGAGAGAGACAGCTACAGAGAGAGAGAGGAGACAGCTACAGAGAGAGAGAGGAGACAGAGAGGGAGACAGGACAGCTGCAGAGAGACAGAGAGAGAAGAGAGAGAGCTACAGCTACAGAGAGAGAGAGGAGACAGAGAGAGAGAGAGACAGCTACAGAGAGAGAGATGTGACAGAGAGAGAGAGAGAGAGAGAGAGAGGGGGGGAGGGACAGCTACAGAGAGAGAGAGAGACAGCTACAGAGAGAGAGAGAGAATATCCTCCGTGTACAACGTAGAACACCAAATAATGCATGCAGAGCAGAATTAGGCCGATACCCACGAATTATCAAAATCCAGAAAAGAGCTGTTAAATTCTATAACCACCTAAAAGAAAGCGATTCCCAAACCTTCCACAACAAAGCCATCACCTACAGAGAGATGAACCTGGAGAAGAGTCCCCTAAGCAAGCTGGTCCTGGGGTTCTGTTCACAAACACACCCTACAGAGCCCCAGGACAGCAGCACAATTAGACCCAACCAAATCATGAGAAAACAAAAAGATAATTACTTGACACATTGGAAAGAATTAACAAAAAAACAGAGCAAACTAGAATGCTATTTGGCCCTAAACAGAGAGTACACAGTGGCAGAATACCTGACCACTGTGACTGACCCAAAATTAAAGAAAGCTTTGATTATGTACAGACTCAGCGAGCATAGCCTTGCTATTGAGAAAGGCCGCCGTAGGCAGACATGGCTCTCAAGAGAAGACAGGCTATGTGCTCACTGCCCACAAAATGAGGTGGAAACTGAGCTGCACTTCCTAACCTCCTGCCCAATGTATGACCATATTAGAGAGACATATTTCCCTCAGATTACACAGATCCACAAAGAATTCGAAAACAAATCCAATTTTGAAAAACTCCCATATCTACTGGGTGAAATTCCACAGTGTGCCATCAGAGCAGCAAGATTTGTGACCTGTTGCCACGAGAAAAGGGCAACCAGTGAAGAACACATACCATTGTAAATACAACCCATATCTATGCTTATTTATTTTATCTTGTGTCCTTTACCATTTGTACATTGTAAAAACACTGTGTATATATATATAATATGACATTTGTAATGTCTTTATTGTTTTGAAACTTCTGTATGTGTGCTGTCTACTGTTAATTTTTGTTTATTTCACTTTATATATTATCTACCTTACTTGCTTTGGCAATGTTAACACATGTTTCCCATGCCAATAAAGCCCTTAGAGAGAGAGAGAGCTACACAGAGAGAGAGAGAGCTACACAGAGAGAGAGAGAGGAGACAAACAGAGAGAGAGAGAGGAGACAAACAGAGAGAGAGAGAGGAGACAGCTACAGAGAGAGGGGAGACAGCTACAAAAAGAGAGACAGCTACAGATAGAGAGGAGAGACAGCTACAGAAAGAGAGGAGACAGCTACAGATAGGAGAGACAGCTACAAAAAGAGGAGAGACAGCTACAGAGAGAGATGAGAGAGCTACAGAGAGAGAGGGGAGACAGCTACAAAAAAAGAGAGGAGACAGCTAGAGAGAGAGAGATGAGACAGTTACAGAGAGAGAAAGAAATAGGAGACAGCTACAGAGAGAGAGAGGAGACAGCTACAGAAAGAGAAAGAGGAGACAGTTACAGAGAGATGAAGAAAGAGGAGACCATCTCTCTGTAGCTAAGAAAGAGGAGACAGCTACAGAGAAAGAAAGAAAGAGGAGACAGCTACAGAAAGAGAAAGAAAAAGGAGACAGCTACAGAAAGAGAGGAGACAGTTACAGAGAGAAAGAGGAGACAGCTACAGAAAGAGAGGGAGGAGACAGCAACAGAAAGAGAGAGGAGACAGCTACAGAGAGAGAGAGAGGAGACAGCTACAGAGAGAGAGAGAGGAGACAGCTACAGAGAGAGAGAGAGGAGACAGCTACAGAGAGAGAGAGAAAGAGGAGACAGCTACAGAAAGAGAGAGGAGACAGCTACAGAGAGAGAGAGAAAGAGGAGACAGCTACAGAGAGAGAAAGAGAGGAGACAGCTACAGAAAGAGAGAGAGGAGACAGCTACAGAGAGAGAGAGAGAGAGGAGACAGCTACAGAAAGAGAGAGAGGAGACAGCTACAGAGAGAGAGAGAGAGAAAGAGGAGACAGCTACAGAGAGAGAGGAGACAGCTACAGAGAGAGAAAGAAAGAGGAGACAGCTACAGAGAGAGAGAGGAGACAGCTACAGAAAGAGAGAGAAGACAGCTACAGAAAGAGAGAGGAGACAGCTACAGAGCGAGATAGAGAGAAGACAGCTACAGCACGAGAAAGAAAGAGGACACAGCAACAGAGTTAAACTAGTACCTGATGACTGTGTAGGTTCCCTGTACTCTCCGTTGGTGATCTGGCGGATGAGTTTATTGTGGTCTTCCCCATCGAAGGGCATGGTCCCATAGACCAGGGTGTAGAGAAGCACTCCCAGGGCCCAACTGTCTACCTGGAAACACAACACACTGGTAGTTACAATACTGTCTACCTGGAAACACTACTGTCTACCTGGAAACACAACACGCTGGTAGTTACAATACTGTCTACCTGGAAACACTACTGTCTACCTGGAAACACAACACACTGGTAGTTACAATACTGTCCATAGCGTTCTTGTATGGTGGCCTCAGTAGCACACAGACCTCAAGGCTGCTGATTTACTACTGTTGGTTTGTCATGGTTATACTTCCTACTGTTTTCACACCCGTCTGCTGGCTAAGATAATGGCCCTTTAATGTGTTTTAACAGAAAGAATAACAAGATTCTGTATCTTCTCCAAACACTGATTGCTGTTGTAAAAGCCATGTCAAGGTCTGTGACTTAAGTGATTGGGTTCTGTTCTGATGAGGTTGCCTTTGGCTCTGAGGTATAGACCTTAGGCTTCGGCCCAAATGACAGCCTATTCCCTACGTAGTGACCAAGGCTCATAGAGAATATGGATTCATTTGGGACACAGGCCATATTCTCTGATTAGCTGAGATAATCTCCAGGAATCACAGTGTTCTGTACATCACAGCTAGCTGGGAAACAATGGACGATTAGTCTCTGGGGAAGTCTACTCCCCTGACTCCATAACCTCAGTGCGTGTATATAGAGCTGTGATTGTTGGCGAGGACTCTGTCGGTCTCGGCCTCTTTGACCAGCTGGGTCAAACCGAGGAACGGCTTTTATCAGGAAGCTAAAGGAGATGGAGTAGAGGAGGGGTGACAGGGTCAGCTGGTGTAGGGGTCATTATGTCAGATTTACTGTAGGGTGGGAGAGGGGCGGCTCCTAATGTCTCATGAAATGATGGGACTCAGTGAAATCCTGGAGTCATAGTCATTCTGGGTCTATGTTTGGTAACATGTTGAGACTCCTTTCAGATGAGTGAGCTGACCTGGGCTGGCTGTTGGGGAAGTGGCTGTGAAGCCTGGCTGGCTGGGCCTGACAGAATGTGTGTGTGTGTGTGTGTGTGTGTGTGTGTGTGTGTGTGTGTGTGTGTGTGTGTGTGTGTGTGTGTGTGTGTGTGTGTGTGTGTGTGTGTGTGTGTGTGTGTGTGTGTGTGTGTGTGTGTGTGTGTGTGTGTGTGTGTGTCAGAAGTGTGTGTGTGAGTAAACTTCCTCCAAGACAGGAACGGGTGTTCACTACCTTCACTTGTCAGCTTAAGGACAAACCCAGAAGACCCAGGGAGCAAGAGCACTTTTTGGGATGGGGGTTCCCTTCAGTGTTTCCCTTATCCAACTGTTATAGGGAATTTGTTGTGGGGCTTTTCCACTGGTGAGAACCCGGGAGTCTAGATTTGTGTCTTATTTCCATGAGCCTCAGAGAGAATATGATTTACAGCAGGATCAGTCCAGCAGCTCTGCAATAAGACTCTCTGGGTTTCAGAATGACACAGATCAGAAGTGAAGAGAAGGATTTCCCTTGTTCCCTGCCATGTGGGCTATTCGTGTCTTACCGTGTGTGTGTGTGTGTGGTGTGTGTGTGTGTACCTCTGGACCATGGTAGGGCCTGCCGTTGACGATCTCTGGTGAGGCGTACAGAGGGCTGCCACAGAACGTCTGAAGGAGCTCGTCTTTGTGGTAAAGGTTGGACAGACCAAAGTCAGCAATCTGGAGGAGAGAAGAGCATGACAATCAACGTTAAATGACCCTTGGATAAGACTCGCAGATCCCTGATTGCACCTGTAAAGAGACTGTTCCTATCCCTAATATGCTGTGTTGAAATACAGCATATGAAAGACAAGAGGTCTTACCTTGATATTACAGTTTTCGTCCAGCAGCACGTTTTCCAGTTTTAAATCCCTGTGCACCACTCCGTTCTACAAAGACAAAACAGGAGTACAAAACAAGTCTAATTAAACTGGGACCCATTTACACACACACACACACACACACGCCCACGTACACACACACACGCCCACACATACACACACCCACGTACACACACACACGCCCACATACACACGCCCACGTACACATACACACGCCCACGTACACACACACACGCCCACGTACACACACACACGCCCACGTACACACACACCTGCGCGCACACATACACACACCCACGTACACACACACATGCGCACCTTTCTTTTGTCTACTATGTTTGGTGAGCTCATCCGCAATGGTTATTTTCAAGTGGCACATGTTCTATATAAATGTAGCATCTTTAATTCATCTCAATGACATAAAGTACATCTCTCGTGTTGTTGGGTGACACAGCTGTTAAACATGTGGGACACAGGATCCACATCTCAAACGCCACCCTATTCCCTACATAGTGCACTACTTTGGGCCAGAGTCCCATGGGCCCAGGTTGTCATGAGTGCAGTAGTCAGTGCGTGTAGGGATAAGGGTGCCATTTGGAATTCAGCCAGTGACAGGAAGTGTGGTCATGGTTCAATATGAACCAGAAGAACCACGTGAACAGTTTGACCATGCACTGTGTGTTGATAATTCACTTCACCATGGAGGGCAGATGTGCTCAAAGAAAGATGTGGCCGACCTCTCTCTCTCGCTTTTCTTTATCTCCCTCCCTCCCTCCCTATCTGTAGGGAGGAAGCAGGGGAAGTCTATACTCTGCCACACTTCCTTCCGTCTGTCACTGCAGCGCTGCCCTGTCCTAACCTACTGTATCTCTATGTCCGGCTCCTCCCTCCTCACCATGTCATGGTTGCCCCCGACACCTCCCTCACCAGGATGTCACGGTTGCCCCCGACAACTCCCTCCCCAGGATGTCACGGTTGCCCCCGACAACTCCCTCCCAGGATGTCAGCAGCAGCTGTAGCCAGCCCTATCCGTCAGTCATCCTCTCCCAGCTGGCACCCTATTCCCTTTGCAGTGCACACTTGTTTTAACCAGGGCCCATAGTAGTGCACTATATTTGGGATGCACCCTCAGTCTCTCCCAGCTGGGGATATGACATCACTCCACCAGGACCTACAGTAATGACATCAGTCATAGCCACCAGCTGTAGGGACTGTGGAGGACAAAGGGCCAACACCCTCTCTGTCTCCCCAGGGAACAGCACTCAACCTGGAGGTGGAGAGGGCCTGAGGGTGGGGGATGGGCTGCTACATGGGCACAGAAGGGCAATTATGTGTCTTATTGTGTGAGCTAACTCTGGTCTGCTGTAGGGTACTGTACTCTGGTCTGCTGTAGGGTGATGTACTCTGGTCTGCTGTAGGGTAATGTACTCTGGTCTGCTGTAGGGTGATGTACTCTGGTCTGCTGTAGGGTACTGTACTCTGGTCTGCTGTAGGGTAATGTACTCTGGTCTGCTGTAGGGTACTGTACTCTGGTCTGCTGTAGGGTAATGTACTCTGGTCTGCTGTAGGGTAATGTACTCTGGTCTGCTGTAGGGTACTGTACTCTGGTCTGCTGTAGGGTACTGTACTCTGGTCTGCTGTAGGGTAATGTACTCTGGTCTGCTGTAGGGTAATGTACTCTGGTCTGCTGTAGGGTACTGTACTCTGGTCTGCTGTAGGGTAATGTACTCTGGTCTGCTGTAGGGTAATGTACTCTGGTCTGCTGTACTCTGGTCTGGTAGGGTAATGTACTCTGGTCTGCTGTAGGGTAATGTACTCTGGTCTGCTGTAGGGTTCTGTACTCTGGTCTGCTGTAGGGTAATGTACTCTGGTCTGCTGTAGGGTAATGTACTCTGGTCTGCTGTAGGGTAATGTACTCTGGTCTGCTGTAGGGTTCTGTACTCTGGTCTGCTGTAGGGTACTGTACTCTGGTCTGCTGTAGGGTAATGTACTCTGGTCTGCTGTAGGGTAATGTACTCTGGTCTGCTGTAGGGTAATGTACTCTGGCCTGCTGTAGGGTACTGTACTC
>NC_088238.1:11913121-11978121 GCF_036934945.1 Oncorhynchus masou masou | reverse complement strand
GCTAAATGAGGTTAGATACAAATAGATGTTCCATTTTACACAGCTCAGTGTGTGTGTGTGTGTGTGTGCCCTCAATGAGGAATCAGGTGTTTTGTTGTGTACTGTTGAGGGTACTGGAGGACTGGACTTGGGAACCTCTGCTCTACAGTATCTCAGACAGACCATGCTGGTTCCACACGGCAAACTCATAATGAACACAGTGGGATGACATTAGCCTTGTTAAATGGGACAGGAAATATCCCCAGCACAGTGGTTATGTAGACCCTGTCTCTGTGACTGCTTTAAGGTCATTTGCGGGGTTCGCCATAGCAGTGGGCTCAATTGACGGGTTGTGCTTCTCTGTGTGTGTGTGTGTGTGTGTGTGTGTGTGTGTGTGTGTGGGGGGGGGTTAGGGTTAGGTGGGGGTTAGGGTTAGGTGGGGGTTAAGGCTTAATAGGCAAAATAGAAAGGATTAGGAATACAGGAAGTGGGTTATGAGTCAGCCGACAGGGACAGGATGTTCCAGTGAGATGTACTTCCTTATTCCCTGCGTCACTCATGGCACCATATCCTCCTCCACTCCTTTTTAGGGAGAAAAGTTTAATCACACTTTTTACAAATATGGGTCACAAATGGCACCCTATTCCCTATTTAGTGCACTACTTTATACCAAAGCTAGTCAAACGTAGTACACTATATAGGGAATAGGGTGCCATATGGGATGCAGACAAGTGAAGTGAAATATTCCCCCCTTCCCAGAAGACATAGTGGCAGGCTGGCAGACGCAGTATCAGAACATTATGCAACACGTCTGATAAGACTATTACATCATATGATATTAGTATTGGTAATGTCCTGTATGTGGTACCTTGGATTTACGCTTTCCTAACAGAGTGACGTCTGCCTCTAGACTCAACATGGTTTAAAAACAATGGTGCCTTGGATGTCTACAAACCATGTGTTATGGTTACAAACCATGTGTTATGTCTACAAACCATGTGTTATAGTTACAAACCATGTGTTATGGTTACAAACCATGTGTTATGGTTACAAACCATGTGTTATAGTTACAAACCATGTGTTATGGTTACAAACCATGTGTTATAGTTAGTTATAGTTACAAAGCATGTGTTATGGTTTCAAACCATGTGTTATAGTTACAAAGCATGTGTTATGGTTTCAAACCATGTGTTATAGTTACAAACCATGTGTTATGGTTACAAACCATGTGTTATAGTTACAAAGCATGTGTTATGGTTACAAACCATGTGTTATAGTTACAAACCATGTGTTATAGTTACAAACCATGTGTTATGGTTACAAACCATGTGTTATGGTTACAAACCATGTGTTATGGTTACAAACCATGTGTTATAGTTACAAACCATGTGTTATAGTTACAAACCATGTGTTATAGTTACAAACCATGTGTTATAGTTACAAACCATGTGTTATAGTTACAAACCATGTGTTATAGTTACAAACCATGTGTTATAGTTACAAACCATGTGTTATGTCTACAAACCATGTGTTATGTCTACAAACCATGTGTTATGGTTACAAACCATGTGTTATGTCTACAAACCATGTGTTATAGTTACAAACCATGATTTATGGTTACAAACCATGTGTTATGGTGACAAACCATGTGTTATAGTGACAAACCATGTGTTATGGTGACAAACCATGTGTTATAGTTACAAACCATGTGTTATAGTTACAAACCATGTGTTATGGTTACAAACCATGTGTTATGTCTACAAACCATGTGTTATGGTTACAAACCATGTGTTATAGTTACAAACCATGTGTTATAGTTACAAACCATGTGTTATAGTTACAAACCATGTGTTATAGTTACAAACCATGTGTTATGGTTACAAACCATGTGTTATAGTTACAAACCATGTGTTATAGTTACAAACCATGTGTTATGGTTACAAACCATGTGTTATGGTGACAAACCATGTGTTATGTCTACAAACCATGTGTTATGGTTACAAACCATGTGTTATAGTGACAAAGCATGTGTTATGTCTACAAACCATGTGTTATGGTTACAAACCATGTGTTATGGTTAAGTGTTCAACTTAAATATTATTAGTGTTTTTAAAAAAATGGGTTATAAACGGAGTGTAGAATGTGGGTACAGTTGAATATTATTAGTGTTTTTAATGGGTTATGAACGGAGTGTAGAATGTGGTACAGTTGAATATTATTAGTGTTTTTTAATGGGTTATGAACAGAGTGTAGAATGTGGGTACAGTTGAATATTATTAGTGTTTTAAATGGGTAATAAACGGAGTGTAGAATGTGGGTACAGTTGAATATTATTAGTTAATAAAGGCAATACAGAGAACAGAACTATATTGAATAGGTTCTAAGTCCTTCCTTAATTACAGTCCAAATCTAATTTCTGTCCCGAATGGCACCCTATTCCCTACATAGTGCGCTACTTTGGACCGAAGGGTGCCATTTGGGACGCAGATCTGAACTCATGAATAGTCTATTGTGGTGATAGTGAATGGTGATCCCTGCCTACTGTACAGCTGGGTAGACAGGACGGACACACCCTTACCCCTCCAGCCCAGGGTTATGGATCGTTAGTCACAACCACCGTTTGGCCATACAACAGCTGGCTGACTGGGCTAAGTGGGGGGGCGGGGTGTGTGTGTGTCTGTGTGTCTGCGTGCATGTGTGTGTGTGTGTGTGTGAGGGTGTGTGTGTGTGTGTGTGTGTGTGTGTGTCTGCGTGCATGCGTGTGTGTGTGTGTGTGTGAGAGGGGGTGTGTGAGGGTGTGTGTGTATGTGTGTGTGTCTGCGTGCATGCATGTGTGTGTGTGAGGGGGTGTGCATGTTCTTGCGTGCATGCGTGCTCGTTTGTTCATGTGTGCTCTTTAGCCTCGGGCTATAAGAGAAGAAGAAGAGCTGTCACAGATACAGACCAGGGCTTTGTCTGTGGTAGGAACCAGGTGTGTTGGTTTACAAGCAGGCTGTTTGATGAAGAAATTAGGGAAAGGCTATGCCCTGCATCAGTGCAGTGGAGTGGAAAGGAGGCTCACCATAGCAGGTGCTGCTATTCACAGCATGGTCATTAGAGATCATGGTAAACACAGGGTTGATGAGAGGAGAGATGCTACTGGGGGGTTTATTGTGATGTACACACCAGACTAACCCAGCTGGAGAGATGCTACTGGGGGGTTTATTGTGATGTACACACTAGACTAACCCAGCTGGAGAGATGCTACTGGGGGGTTTATTGTGATGTATACACCAGACTAACCCAGCTGGAGAGGAGAGATGCTACTGGGGGGTTTATTGTGATGTACACACCAGACTAACCCAGCTGGAGAGATGCTACTGGGGGGTTTATTGTGATGTATACACCAGACTAACCCAGCTGGAGAGGAGAGATGCTACTGGGGGGTTTATTGTGATGTACACACTAGACTAACCCAGCTGGAGAGATGCTACTGGGGGGTTTATTGTGATGTACACACCAGACTAACCCAGCTGGAGAGGAGAGATGCTACTGGGGGTTTTATTGTGATGTACACACCAGACTAACCCAGCTGGAGAGATGCTACTGGGGGTTTATTGTGACGTATACACCAGAGTAACCCAGCTGGAGAGATGCTACTGGGGGGTTTATTGTGATGTATACACCAGACTAACCCAGCTGGAGAGATGCTACTGGGGGGTTTATTGTGATGTACACACCAGACTAACCCAGCGGGAGAGATGCTACTGGGGGGTTTATTGTGATGTACAAACTAGACTAACCCAGCTGGAGAGGAGAGATGCTACTGGGGGGTTTATTGTGATGTACACACCAGACTAACCCAGCTGGAGAGATGCTACTGGGGGGTTTATTGTGATGTACACACCAGACTAACCCGGCTGGAGAGGAGAGATGCTACTGGTGGTTTTATTGTGATGTACACACCAGACTAACCCAGCTGGAGAGATGCTACTGGGGGGTTTATTGTGATGTATACACCAGACTAACCCAGCTGGAGAGGAGAGATGCTACTGGGGGGTTTATTGTGACGTATACACCAGACTAACCCAGCTGGAGAGGATAGATGCTACTGGGGGGTTTATTGTGATGTATACACCAGACTAACCCTGGAGAGAGCTGGGGGTTTATTGAGATGATACACACCAGATAACCCAGCTGGAGAGATGCTACTGGGGGGTTTATTGTGATGTATACACCAGACTAACCCAGCTGGAGAGATGCTACTGGGGGGTTTATTGTGATGTACACACCAGACTAACCCAGCTGGAGAGATGCTACTGGGGGGTTTATTGTGATGTACACACCAGACTAACCAAGCTGGAGAGATGCTACTGGGGGTTTATTGTGATGTACACACCAGACTAACCCAGCTGGAGAGATGCTACTGGGGGGTTTATTGTGATGTACACACCAGACTAACCCAGCTGGAGAGATGCTACTGGGGGTTTATTGTGACGTATACACCAGACTAACCCTGCTGGAGAGGAGAGATGCTACTGGGGGGTTTATTGTGATGTATACACCAGACTAACCCAGCTGGAGAGATGCTACTGGGGGGTTTATTGTGATGTACACACCAGACTAACCCAGATGGAGAGATGCTACTGGGGGTTTATTGTGACGTATACACCAGACTAACCCAGCTGGAGAGATGCTACTGGGGGGTTTATTGTGATGTACACACCAGACTAACCCAGCTGGAGAGGAGAGATGCTACTGGTGGTTTTATTGTGAAGTATACACCAGACTAACCCAGCTGGAGAGATGCTACTGGTGGTTCTATTGTGATGTACACACCAGACTAACCCAGCTGGAGAGATGCTACTGGGGGGTTTATTGTGATGTACACACCAGACTAACCCAGCTAGAGAGATGCTACTGGGGGGTTTATTGTGATGTACACACCAGACTAACCCAGCTGGAGAGATGCTACTGGGGGTTTATTGTGATGTACACACCAGACTAACCCAACTGGAGAGATGCTACTGGGGGGTTTATTGTGATGTACACACCAGACTAACCCTGCTGGAGAGGAGAGATGCTACTGGTGGTTTTATTGTGAAGTATACACCAGACTAACCCAGCTGGAGAGGAGAGATGCTACTGGGGGGTTTATTGTGATGTACACACCAGACTAACCCTGCTGGAGAGGAGAGATGCTACTGGTGGTTTTATTGTGATGTACACACCAGACTAACCCAGCTGGAGAGGAGAGATGCTACTGGGGGGTTTATTGTGATGTACACACCAGACTAACCCATCTGGAGAGGAGAGATGCTACTGGGGGTTTATTGTGAAGTATACACCAGACTAACCCAGCTGGTACAACCCCCCCCTTATCTCTGTCGTCTCTCTCTCCTTAGACCTGTTTCTGAATACCAATCTATCCAGAGAAGCTGGCGCAGAACACAGGCACTTACACACACTCACACACACTCACACAGACTCCCCTGACAGGTCAACATAGAGGTGTTCCCTTCCTGCTGCTTGGCTGACCCTATCAACCTGCTCCTCTCACTGCCTTCATACCATTACCAGACTAGACCAGGCCAGGGAAAGCTGCATAATTACACAACATTCAATCTAAAGGCTCTCTCAACCCTCCACCTTTATGTCTCTAAAGGTTCAGGGTGGGTACACAAATGTTCAGTCAGATAGACACAACAGATTAGACACACGGCGACTCAACCATGTGTATCATAATTGACTGACTCAAAGTCCCACTGAATGTTATTTTACGGTAGCAGCCAGGAGACTGAATGCTCTTTTACGGTAGCAGCCAGGAGACTGAATGTTCTTTACGGTAGCAGCCAGGAGACTGAATGTTCTTGTATGGTAGCAGCCAGGAGACTGAATACTCTTTTACGGTAGCAGCCAGGAGACTGAACATTTTGTATGGTAGCAGCCAGGAGACTGAATGCTCTTTTACGGTAGCAGCCAGGAGACTGAATGCTCTTTTACGGTAGCAGCCAGGAGACTGAATGCTCTTTTACGGTAGCAGCCAGGAGACTGAATGCTCTTTTACGGTAGCAGCCAGGAGACTGAATGCTCTTTATGGTAGCAGCCAGGAGACTGAATGCTCTTTTACGGTAGCAGCCAGGAGACTGAATACTCTTGTATGGTAGCAGCCAGGAGACTGAATACTCTTGTATGGTAGCAGCCAGGAGACTGTACTCTAGGCTGGTGGTTTTATAGCAGCTAATCTCAATGAGTCACCCCGGCCTAAAAATCCCATCCAGACTTCTGTTTGTATTGTCTGTGTGAGTGTGTGTTCAGTCACTGGCTCATCCTCTCTCTCCCTGTCTAGTAAGCAGGGTGTCCTGAAGCAGGCATGTCTCCAGACCTCTGAGACATGGACAGGGAGGCATTTCTATGCCTGACAGAGCCCCCACACAGAAGGGTAATGTTTAGGAGGCGCTGTGGTGTCTTCTCTTCCTGGCTATACAGGATAACCAGTGAGAATGTACCCCCCCCCCCCATCTCTCTCTCCACTGTTCATACAGTTTGAAGTCATGAGGTACCTCATCAATACAGCGACTAAGTGAGAAGCTCTCGTTGTGTATGTATGTGTGTATGTATGTATATATATATGTGGGCTTGTGTTTTGTGTGTGTGTGCACCTCACACGTAACCCCTCCAAGAGCCTCTGCTTCCTTCACACCAAGGTGTTAGTCAGAACGAGGAGACACACAGCAGACTGTCTACTTTCCTCCTGCATACCTCACACTTGGAAAGTTCTAGTTGCCCAGCCAGGGGGTGACCAGAGGTCAAATAATACCCTCAGTATCTCCCTCCCCCTCACACTGTCTCGTCACACAGTACAGAGGTTGAGTAACCCACTAGACCTATTTTAGTACTAGTCAACAAAATACTTGAAATATCCCTATAATTCACATGTCATGGCTACAGGGAAGGTGGTTCAAGGTGCATTATTAAATGGATTTGTCAGTTCACGTTCAGTGGGACAAAACTTTAATTTTTACTCGTGCATCTCAGCTCATCAACACTCACAAGTTAAAGTCAACAGAATTAGACAAGAGACTCATTCTTCTGAGGTCTGGTAACACTGAAAACACATGTTATAGATGGAAACTAAATGTAGCTACATGGGCCTTTAAAACTGACTAAACATGTACTTTTAAACTGACCTTTGACTCATCTTGTATAAGCAGGGTGACCTCTGAGACAATACAACTGATTTTGTCTCCTGAAGCCACGTGTGTAATTATGGCCATAAAACAACATTAAATGGGCTCATTGCTTAATTTAAATTGGAAAGCTGAAATCCCACGTGGCCTCATCAGGGAATTCAAGGGATTTCTGATTGCCACGCCATGAACATAGGAGTGTTTATGAATATTTATCAAAGAAACAACAACATATCACACTATATTTAGTTGCCAGACGCTGCTTTTTGATGTTCTTACATCACGACCTTCATTATAATCGTGTTATTCACTTGTTGTAACACACCAAGTTCCAACTGTCACACACGTTTCATTGGCGGTTAGTCGTCGTCTAAAACTCACCACTTTGCCGGATTGTCTCTCGATGGCTTTCTTCACTTTGCCGTATGTCCCTTTCCCCAGTGTCTCCAGCAGTTCGTAGCGGTGCTTCAGGTTGTGCTTGTGGTGATGTTTCTTCACGCTCGAGTTAGACCATCTCCCGTCATCCAGGATCGAGATGTCACCAAGGTAGTCGACAGGTAAAGGTCTGTCCCCCCAAATCTGCACATCGCTCTGTCCTACCTCAGTGCCAGCACTGGACGTGGACACATTGGACACGTTAGATGCCGTGGACACATTGGATAGCCGACGAGCTTTTGAAGCAGTTTCCATCAGGATAACTAATAAAGTGTCAATATGCTCAAATCCAAGTGGACCTAAAGACGGCTAACCGCGCTTTAATGTATGTGTCCTTGGAAATACACCTCGAAATACATACAAATATTTGTGTTTTGATGAAAAGTAAATGATTCAATTATCGGAGCAAAATCTCTTATTCCTCAATTGTAAAGACGTTGTTGCTACAGTGCTCCGTTCTCGTCGCTCCCTTATGGTAATCCAGTTGATGCTCTAAATGGTAGCAAAATGAGACCAACCGGGCGTTTTGGAATTGTTGGATACAGTTTCGCATTCATTCTCTATCAGAACCATGCGTAATTGCTCTCTCCAATGTTGCGCTCTCTTCGGCTCTCTTTCATACGCCCTCTCTCCCTTTCGCTGTTTCTTTTTGTCAGAGAGAGGTGTAAGGAGCTGGAGCCAGTAGCGGCAGGGGGGGGGGGGGTCTAGAGCCCTACTGTCCCCTTTCCATGATTGCCTTTTGTGTATGTTATTAGAGAGAGACATGGGCTAAAAGCAAGTATTGTACACTGCGCTGGCTTGGCCTGTTGAAAGAACAAGCAAACTTGGAGCAAAAGACAATTTTAGAAAAGTAGGAATGTCTTACTAGACATGCTCTTGCTTTGATAAAGGGGTATATTAGTAAATTCTCTGTAGAATTCTCGAGTAAATGTGTTCCAACCTTGAGATGAGGCGACCTCGGTTTGTTCTATAGCTCTGTAGCAGGCGCTGTGTGTAGTTACTTAACATTGTGACACTCCTCTTGGACATGGTGTGCCTATGAGTGCTCAGACTACCTAATGGTAAACCAGGACCTCCTGTAGTCCCTAGGGAAATTATTTACACCCACACAGGAAGGGAATGAGAGAGAGATTAGAAATAAAATTTACATTCTCACTTCTCATGTTGTTGTAGCCCACTGATAGGATCCACGTTAGTGTGTTAGATCCACTTGACTGGCCAGCTAGCCTTAGCCAATGCAATGTTGTTATAGTAAGATATCATACAGACATCTCTTCGGCAGAAGGACACTGACAGGATCCACGTTAGCGCGTGAGATCCACTTGACGGGCCAGCTAGCCTTAGCCAATGTAATGTTGTTATAGTAAGATGTCATACAGACATTTCTTCATTAGTATAGTAGCCTGTATGTATAGGATCCTTGCATTTAAAGGACCAATGCAGCCATTTTTATCTTCATATCAAATCATTTCTGGTTACAATTCAGTACCTTACTGTGATTTTGATCATTTTAAATGAAAACAAATAAGTAACAACAGACATTCTCTTCAAACAGTATGGACACTGTCTTGCAAATGGATCCAATTGTTAGTGACATAGAATCCATAGATGGTAGCTATTCAAGTCAATCTAGCCTTAGCCAGTGTAATGTTGTTATAGTAAGATGTCATACAGACATCTCTTCATAGATGGTAGGACACTGATAGGAACCAACGTTAGATGTGTTAGATCCACTTGACTGGCCAAACAACCATAGACATAGAATCCATAGATGGTAGTTCCTATTCAAGTCAAACTAACAGCCCCAACCAACCATAGATGGTAGTTCCTATTCAAGTCAAACTAACAGCCCCAACCAACCATAGATGGTAGTTCCTATTCAAGTCAATCTGACTGATGCACCAACATGGGGCCAAACAACCATTAGTATAGTAGTTCCTATTAAGTATAACAGCCCCAACCAACCATAGATGGTAGTTCTATTCTCTTCGGAGAGCATTTAAAGGACATAGATGGCAGTTCCTATTCAAGTTTTAATCTTCAACCAACCATAGATTTCTATTTAGTCAAACTAACAGTACCTTACCAATGTTTTGACCATTTTAAATGAAAACATAGATGGTAGTTCCTATTCAAGTCAATCTGAGGGACAGCCAACCAACCATAGATGGTAGTTCCTATTCAAGTTTGACAGCCAACCAACCATAGATGGTAGTTCCTATTCAAGTCAAACTGACAGCCCCAACCAACCATAGATGGTAGTTCCTCAATCTGACAACCACATAGATGGTAGTTCCTATTCAAGTCAATCTGACAGCCCCAACCAACCATAGATGGTAGTTCCTATTCAAGACAACCAACCATAGATGGTAGTTCCTATTCAAGTCAAATCTAACAGCCCCAACCAACCATAGATGGTAGTTCCTATTCAACAATCTCAACCAACCATAGACATATCAACCAACCATAGATGGTAGTTCCTATTCAAGTCAATCTGACAGCCCCAACCAACCATAGATGGTAGTTCCTATTCAAGTTCTAACAGCCCCAACCAACCATAGAGTAGTTCTATTCAAGTCAATTCATAGAAGTTCCTATTCAATCTGACAGCCCCAACCAACCATAGATGGTAGTTCCTATTCCTAACAGCCCCAACCAACCATAGATGGTAGTTCCTATTCAAGTCAATCTGACAGCCAACCAACCATAGATGGTAGTTCCTATTCAAGTCAATCTAACAGCCCCAACCAACCATAGATGGTAGTTCCTATTCAAGTCAAACTGAAAACAAATAAGTAACAACAGCGATGGTAGTTCCTATTCAAGTCAATCTGACACCAACCAACCATAGATGGTAGTTCCTATTCAAGTCAATCTGACAGCCCCAACCAACCATAGATGGTAGTTCCTATTCAAGTCAATCTGACAGCCAACCAACCATAGATGGTAGTTCCTATTCAAGTCAATCTGACAGCCCCAACCAACCATAGATGGTAGTTCCTATTCAAGTCAATCTGACAGCCACAACCAACCATAGATGGTAGTTCCTATTCAAGTCAATCTAACAGCCCCAACCAACCATAGATGGTAGTTCCTATTCAAGTCAATCTGACAGCCACAACCAACCATAGATGGTAGTTCCTATTCAATCTAACAGCCCCAACCAACCATAGAAGTTCCTATTCAAGTCAAGCCCCAACCAACCATAGATGGTAGTTCCTATTCAAGTCAAACTAACAGCCCCAACCAACCATAGATGGTAGTTCCTATTCAAGTCAATCTGACAGCCCCAACCAACCATAGATGGTAGTTCCTATTCAAGTCAAACTAACAGCCCCAACCAACCATAGATGGTAGTTCCTATTCAAGTCAATCTGACAGCCACAACCAACCATAGATGGTAGTTCCTATTCAAGTCAAACTAACAGCCCCAACCAACCATAGATGGTAGTTCCTATTCAAGTCAATCTGACAGCCACAACCAACCATAGATGGTAGTTCCTATTCAAGTCAATCTGACAGCCACAACCAACCATAGATGGTAGTTCCTATTCAAGTCAATCTGACAGCCACAACCAACCATAGATGGTAGTTCCTATTCAAGTCAAACTGACAGCCCCAACCAACCATAGATGGTAGTTCCTATTCAAGTCAATCTGACAGCCAACCAACCATAGATGGTAGTTCCTATTCAAGTCAATCTGACAGCCCCAACCAACCATAGATGGTAGTTCCTATTCAAGTCAATCTGACAGCCACAACCAACCATAGATGGTAGTTCCTATTCAAGTCAATCTGACAGTCAATCTGACACAACCAACCATAGATGGTAGTTCCTATTCAAGTCAATCTGACAGCCCCAACCAACCATAGATGGTAGTTCCTATTCAAGTCAATCTGAATTCCAACCAACCATAGATGGTAGTTCCTATTCAAGTCAATCTGACAGCCACAACCAACCATAGATGGTAGTTCCTATTCAAGTCAATCTGACAGCCACAAACAACCATAGATGGTAGTTCCTATTCAAGTCAAACTAACAGCCCCAACCAACCATAGATGGTAGTTCCTATTCAAGTCAAACTAACAGCCAACCAACCAACCATAGATGGTAGTTCCTATTCAAGTCAAACTAACAGCCCCAACCAACCATAGATGGTAGTTCCTATTCAAGTCAAACTAACAGCCCCAACCAACCATAGATGGTAGTTCCTATTCAAGTCAATCTGACAGCCAACCAACCATAGATGGTAGTTCCTATTCAAGTCAATCTGACAGCCACAACCAACCATAGATGGTAGTTCCTATTCAAGTCAATCTGACAGCCCCAACCAACCATAGATGGTAGTTCCTATTCAAGTCAATCTGACAGCCAACCAACCATAGATGGTAGTTCCTATTCAAGTCAATCTGACAGCCACAACCAACCATAGATGGTGGTTCCTATTCAAGTCAATCTGACAGCCACAACCAACCATAGATGGTAGTTCCTATTCAAGTCAATCTGACAGCCACAACCAACCATAGACATAGAATCCATAGATGGTAGTTCCTATTCAAGTCAAACTGCCAGCCATTGCTAGTGTACCCATGAGTTTAACAGTCAAATTGACAGGGCCAGAGGTCACAAAACCTTTCTATGGATGATGTCTATGGCCACAACACAACAAGCTGTTTCACACATAGAATAAGGAGCGATAAGCAGACCAAAGACGGCAGTACTGATAAGTAGTCAAATAAAGACATCACTTCTAAAAGCCTATTTCACACCAGTCTGCTGAATCTGTAAGATCAATTTTCTTTCATTTTCAAATCTTCACAAATGAAAATGTGGCACTGACTCGCACACGGGTTGATTTTTCAGCACCGTCTCAATGAAGAGTTTGGCGTTCGACAAACCATGTGTGATGTGGAAGCGCAGCTACAAGCCTGCTGGAGTTAGCGGCAGGCGGACGAGCAATGTCCACTGTCATAGTACGGATGAAGCCTGAGCTGGAATGTGAAGCAGGTTAGCTTTAGAAAACCCTGAGTTGATTTAGCTTACTTCGTAGTATACCACTCAGATGTTAACCTAATCCTGATTTATAGTCACCTTTGGCCCCACAGTACACAACATCTATTCTATGACATCCCCTTATGGTCAGTCATGTCTGGTTCAGTTTAGCATGGTCCTGTTTAGCTGTAATACAGTGTGTGTCTGTTTCAATGTGTTTGGTAATGGGTAACAGTGTTGATTCATTTAACGTTATACCCTCATAGGTCTGTGAAGAATGATTTCAAATGACTAACATGTTTTACATACAACAGAGATGGTGTGATGGGATCATATCTCAAACAGTGCCATCTAGTGGGGAGAAAGGAGAAGTGTCATCACTGAGTTAATTAGCAGTGCCATTGTCAGAGGAGAAGGCACTTGTGACATGACCTGAAAAGTTAATCTTTTCCTCTAAAACACCTTGGAGAGTGTTGAGACTAGAAACCTCATTCTGTGACCTCTATCTCTCCCTCCAGACAGATGTAAAGTAGCTAGACCCTCCATGTAGACCAGAGAGTAGCAGAGAGCACTGTGGAGAGAAACAGCAGGTTACCAATAGAATATCTCAGAGACCAGAGAAACTTTAATCATGAAGCATGGAGAGCAGGTCCCTAGGAGAGGTATCATCGTATTGTCCTCCACCAACCAATAGATGTGAGTCTATGAGCGTGTTCTCAGAGTATTGTCCACATCCTGCCTTTTTATTCTCATCTTGTGACTAAATAGATCTTTGTACTAATTTTCTGTTTAGTTTCAGTTTTCATCCTGTTTTCCACATGGATCAGTAAGTTAGACTTTCGAGAGACGCTTTCTCTGCACACATCACAGCTTATTTATTTCTCTCCTGTGTGAGTCCGTATATGTGCCGTTAGTGTCCCCTTCTGGGAGAAGCTTTTCCCACAGTCTACACAGCTAAATGGTTTCTCTCCTGTGTGAGTCAGTATGTGCCTACTAAGGTTCCCCTTCTGGGAGAAGCTTTTCCCGCAGTCACCACAGCTAGTTTCTCTCCTGTGTGAGTCAGTATAGGCATGGTTAAGTTTTCCCTGCATTTGAATCTTTTCCCACAATCATCACAGCTAAATGATTTCTCTCCTGTGTGAGTCAGTTCATGCTTCTTTAGGTTCCCATTTAAATGGAAGCTTTTCCCACAGTCATCACAGCTAAATAATTTCTCTCCTGTGTGAGTTCGTATATGCTTAATTAGGGCCCCCTTCTGATTGAAGCTTTTCCCACAGTCTCCACAGCTAAATGATTTCTCTCCTGTGTGAGTATGTTTATGTTTCCTAAGTTTCTCCTTCAAATTGAAGCTTTTCCCGCAGTCAGCACAGTTAAATGTTTTTTCTCCTGTGTGAATCTGTATATGTGCGGCTAGGGTCCACTTGCGATTAAAGCTCTTCCCACAGTTGCCACAACAATCAAATTTCTCCCCTGTGTGAATCCTCATGTGCTTGGACAGATCTACTTTGAGTTTGAAGGTCTTGCCACAAACAGGGCAGGTGTTGGGTTTCCCACTGTGACAGAGGCAGACATGGGCCTTCAGTTTACAGGTGGAGTTGTAGTGTTTTTTGCAGAAGCGACATTCACTGAGTCTCTTCTTGATGAGAGTCACATGCCTCTGCAGGTCAGTTCTCTCTGCAAATGTTTTTCCAGACGTGGTGCTGGGTTTGAAACAGTGTTCCACCAATGATGGATTTGGATCCAATGGCAGGCTGCAGTCAAGTGCTGCTGGGTCGCTACTTACGGCTGAGATTTGTCTGGAGGGATTGTTCTGATTATCTGGAGGGTCACAGGGAATGTAGAGACCCTTAAGGTGGGTCACAGTAACAAAAGGTGTGAGATCCACTTGTTTAGGGTCACTCTCTCTGTTCTCCACAGTCTGGGTTTGGAGAAGAGTCAAGGACTGAAGTGGGTCCTCCTGATCACATTCACTTTTCACACAGGAAGGAGTGAATTTGAACTCTATGATATCAGCCTCCAGTCCTTGAAGCTGCTCTTCCTCCTGACTGGTCCTGAGTTCCTCCTGTTCCTCTTTAATCTGTGGAAGTTCTGGGTTCTCCTGCCCCAGACTGGGGCTCCACTCCTGCTGCTCAGGGAGAACCTCCTCCTCAGAGACAGAGAGCTGCAGGGAGTCTGGAGGAAAGGAGAGAGGAGCAGAGGTATATACAGATTTTAGACATCAGGGTTGGGGTCAATTAGAAGTTAAAGCTAGAATCCTTAGTTGCACCATACATTTTTAAATGATAAATGAATTCTATACATTGGTTCTTGAAGAATACAACGTATGAATGCCTCATGAACACAGTTCAACTCTCGTCCCCCATCAGAACCCAAAATATAAGCTTGTTTATCATGGATGGTCAGTCCTTGCATCCATATCTCAGTCTATGAATTTGAGTGGTTACATTTCTCCAGGTTCATCCTTCACCTTTTTCCACAACAGAGGCGGGGTGCCCCCATTTAATTATTGTTTCAATTAAGGACTCTAGCTTTAACTAAGTAGATTCATGAACTAAAATTCCAATTCAATAATTGAACAACTAGAATCTACTTTCAATTACTTCTCAATAAATTGAAGATGATAAGCTATTTACGTATTTACGTTCAGTACATACAAACGTAATAGAATGTTCAATTGAAAGGAAACAATGCTGTACTGGGGGACCAGTTGAAAAACGGAGGGGTTGGGTTGTGGGCTCAAAATGCACTGCTGCCCTTTAAATATGTGACTCATTGCTTCAAGCCACACCTCGGCACACCCACCGAAAGGAGGAAACATATCTCAAAGTCTGTTCAAGGAAGTTTTAGGAAAACTTGTCCTTCAGTACAAACCATTCCTCAACGTAGCAAACAAACTGAACGCACCCCACTCCTGCTCACAGTGCTGCTGCTCAGGGAGAACCTCCTCCTCAGAGACAGAGAGCTGCAGGGAGTCTGGAGGAAAGGAGAGAGGAGCAGAGGTTATCTATACAGCCTTTAGACAGTCGTCACTAGCTGGCACAGCCACAGTCATAAACCCTGCCTATTTCTAAAATGCATATTCTTAAAGCAGAACTGAACTTGAGAACCAACTTCTCTCGTTTAAAACGGCATACGTGATATCAATATAAGTCAGGAACATTTATGCCAGTGCCAAAATTGACTAAGAAGTGCAAGTAGGTTCATTTTGGTCATAATGTCAATCTTTTCCAAAACTGAGTTGAGATTGCAGTGCAAGTGTTCATCATGACTTGAGGGTTGGGTTTGATTTCCACAATGCCCACTAACACGGGAAAACAGCTGTGGTGACTTAACTCTATCGAATCGTACGGCAGAACACAGTGAGAAAGACCTGCCCAGCAGTTGGTTTACATAGTAAAAAAAGTGTTGTCCTTCAAAAATACTGCACCAAACACCTTAGCTACATGAAATAATGGCGCCGGAGGGGAAGGTTGCCGCTTTACGGGCTCCCAACCAACTGTGCTATTTTGTTTGTTTTTCGCATCGTTTGTCATTTATTTTGTACATATTGTTGCTGTTACCGTCTCTTATGACCAAAAAGAGCTTCTGGATATCAGAACAGCGATTACTCACCTCGAACTGGACAAAGATTATTTGTTTAATGAGTTCGACGTGAAGGATATACTGCTTCCTCGAGACCAGGCCCAAATCCTCATCATTCGCGTGAATAAAAAACTGAGAAACAGGGGGCAGAGGTCGGGGTGCCTTGTGAGAATTCATCGGCGAGTGGGTAGACCGCCACTACTATCCGTCCTATTGGCCAACGTGCAATCACTGGAAAATAAACTGGATGATCTATGATTAAGACTATCCTACCAACGGGATGTTAAAAACTGTAATATCTTATGTTTCACCGAGTCGTGGCTGAACAATGACACAGATAATATAGAGCTGGCTGGGTTTTCCGTGCATTGGCAGGACAGAGCAGCTATGTCTGGTAAGACGAGGAGTGGGGAATGTGTGTCTATTTGTCAATAACAGCTGGTGTGCGATGTCTAATATTAAAGAAGTCTGGAGGTATTGCTCGCCTGAGGGAGAGTATCTCATGATAAGCTGTAGACCACCAAGAGTTTTCACCTCTATTTGTAGCCATCTATTTACCACCACAAACTGATGCTGGCACTAAGACTGCACTCAATGAGCTGTATACCGCCATAAGCAAATAAGAACATTTTAATCTAGAAGCGGCGCTCCTAGTGGCCGGGGACCTTAATGCAGGCAAATTTAAATCTGTTTTACCTAATTTCTACCAGCATGTCACGTGTAACCAGAGGGAAAAAAACTCTAGACCACCTTTACTCCGCACAAAGAGACGCATACAAAGCTCTCCCTCGCCCTCCATTTGGCAAATCTGATCATAATTGTATCTTCCCGATTCCTGCTTACAAGCAAAAACTGAAGCAGGAAGTACCAGCAACTTGCTCAATATGGAAGTGGACAGATGACGCGGATGCGACCCTACAGGACTGTTTTGCTAGCACAGACAGGAACATGTTCCGGGATTCATCCAGTGTCATTGAGGAGTATACCACCTCAGTCACCGGCTTCATCAGTAATTGCATCAACGACGTTGTCCCCTCAGTGACCGTACATATCCCAACAAGAAGCCATGGATTACAGGAAACATCGGCACAGAGCTTAAGGCTAGAGCTGCTACTTTCAAGGAGCAGGATACTAATCTGGATGCTTATAAGAAATCCTGCTATGCCCTCAGACGAACCATCAAACAGGCAAAGCATCAATACAGGACTAAGATTTTATCCTACTACAATGGCTCCGATGCTCGTCGGATGTGGCAGGGCTTGCAAACTATTACGAACTACAAAGAAAAACCCAACCGCGAGCTGCCCAGTGACAAGAGCCTACCAGATGAGCTAAATGCCTTTTGTGCTTGCTTCGAGGCAAGCAACACTGAAGCATGCATGAGAGCACCAGCTGTTCTAGACGGTGTGAGCAAGACCTTTAAACAGGTCAACATCCATGGGGCCAGACGGATTACCAGAATGTGCACTCAGAGCATGAGCAGACCAACTGGCAAGTGTCTTCACTGACATTTTCAACCTCTCCCTGACCGAGTCTGTAATACCTACACTACCAGTCAAAAGTTTTAGAACACCTACTCATTCAAGGGTTTTTCTTTATTTCTACTATTTTCTACATTGTGGAATAATAGTGAAGACATCAAAACTATGAAATAACACATATGGAATCATGTAGTAACCAAAAAAGTGTTAAACAAATCAAAATATATTTTATATTTGAGATACTTCAAATAGCCACCCTTTGCCTTGATGACAGCTTTGCACACTCTTGGCATTCTCTCAACCAGCTTCACCTGGAATGTTTTTCCAACAGTCTTGAAGGAGTTCCTACATATGCTGAGCACTTGTTGGCTGCTTTTCCTTCACTATGCAGTCCGACTCATCCCAAACCATCTCAATTTGGTTGAGGTCGGGGGATTATGGAGGTCAGGTCATCGGATGCAACACTCTATCACTCTCCCTCTTGGTAAAATGGCCCTTACACAGCCTGGAGGTGTGATGGGTCATTGTCCAGTTGAAAAACAAATGATAACCCACTAAGCGCAAACCAGATAGGATGGTGTATCACTGCAGAATGCTGTGGTAGCCATTCTGGTTAAGTGTGCCTTGAATTCTAAATAAATCACAAACAGTGTCACCAGCAAAGCACCCCCACACCGTAACACCTCCTCATCCATGCTTTACGGTGGGAAATACACATGCAGAGATCATCCGTTCACCCACACATAGTATCACAAAGACACGGCAGTTGGAACCAAAAATCTACAATTTGGACTCCAGACCAAAGGACAAATTTCCACCAGTCTAATGTCCATTGCTCGTGTTTCTTGGCCCAAGCAAGTCTCTTCTTCTTATTGGTGTCCTTTAGTTGTGGTTTCTTTGCAGCAATTCGACCATGAAGGACTGATTCACACAGTCTCCTCTGAACAGTTGATGTTGAGATGTGTCTGTTACATGAACTCTGTGAAGCATTTATTTGAGCTGCAATTTTTGAGGCTGCTAATTCTAATGAACGTATCCTCTGCAGCAGAGGTATTTTAATTTTACCTTTATTTTACTAGGCAAGTCAGTTAAGAACAAATTGTTATTTTCAATGACGGCCTAGGAACAGTGGGTTAACTGCCTGTTCAGGGGCAGAACGACAGATTTGTACCTTGTCAGCTCGGGGATTTGAACTTGCAACCTTTCGGTTACTAGTCCAACGCTCTAACCACTAGGCTATCCTGCCGCCCCAGGGTCTCAGGGTCTACCATTCCTGTGGCGGTCCTCATAAGAGCCAGTTTCATCATAGCGCTTGATGGTTTTTGAGACTGCACTTGAAGAAACTCTCAAAGTTTTAACATTTTCCAGATTGACTGACCTTCATGTCTTAAAGTAATGATGGACTGTTGTTTCTCTTTGCTTATTTGAGCTGTTCTTGCCATTATATGGTATTTCACCAAATAGGGCTATCTTCTGTATACCACCCCTACCTTGTCACAACACAACTGATTGGCTCAAACGCATTAAGAAGGATGGAAATTCCACAAATGAACTTATAACAAGGCACACCTGTTAATTGAAATGCATTTCAGGTGACTACCTCAGGAAGCTGTTTGAGAGAATGCCAAGAGTGTGCAAAGCTGTCATCAAGGCAAAGGGTGGCTCAAATATAAAATATATTTTGATTTGTTTATTAACACTTTTTTGGTTACTACATGATTCCATATGTGTTCTTTCATAGTTTTGATGTCTTCACTATTATTCTACAATGTAGAAAATTGAAAAAATGAAGGAAAACCCTTGAATGAGTAGGTGTTCTAAAACATTTGACCAGTAGTGCACATGTTTCAAGCAGACCACCATAGTCCCTGTGCCCAAGAAAGCAAAGGTAACCTACCTAAATGACTACCGCCTCGTAGTACTCACATCAGTACCCATGAAGTTCTTTGAAAGGCTGGTCATGGCTAACATTAACACCATTATCCCGGAAACCCTAGAACCCCTCCAATTTGCATACAGATCCACAGATGACGCATTCTCTATTGCACTCCACACTGCCCTTTCCCACCTGGACAAAAGGAACAACTATGTGAGAATGTTGTTGATTGACTACAGCTCAGCATTCAACACCATAGTGCCCACAAAGCTCAACACTAAGCTAAGGACCCTGGGACTAAACATCTCCCTCTGCAACTGGATCCTATGCTACCCATAAGGGTAGACAACAACACATCTGCCACACTGATCCTCAACACTGGGGTCCCTCAGGGGTGCGTGCTTAGTCCTCTCCTGTACTCCCTGTTCACCCATGACTTTCGTGGCCAAGCACGACTGCAACACCATCAATACGTTTGCAGACAACACAACAGTCCCCATTAACAACGACGGGGGTGCAGTGGAGTAGGTTGAGAGTTTCATGTTCCTTGGTGTCCACATCACCAACAAACTATCATGGTCCAAACACACCAAGACAGTCGTGAAGAGGTCACGACAACACCTTTTCCCCCTCAGGAGACTGAAAAGATTTGGCATTTATTTTTTTAATTGAACTACGCAAGTCAGTTAAGAACAACTTCTTATTTACAATGACAATGGGTTAACTGCCTTGTTCAGGGGCAGAACAACAGATTTTTACCTTGTCAGCTCGGGGATTTGATCTAGCAGCCTTTCGGTTACTGGCCCAACACTCTAACCACTAGGCTACCTCCCGCCCAATGGGTCCCCAGATCCTCAAAAGGTTCTACAGCTGCACCATCAAGAGCATCCTGATCGGTTGCATCACTGCCTGGTATGGCAACTGCTCGGCATCCGACTGTAAGGCGCTACAGAGAGTAGTACATACGGCCCAGTACATTACTGGGGCCATGCTTTTTTTCTTGCTTTTTACCTTTATTTAACTGGGAAAGTCAGTTAAGAGCAAACCGTTGGGTAGGTGGGTTAACTGCCTTGTTCAGGGGCAGAACAGATTTTACCTTGACAGCTCAGGGATTCGATCTTGCGACCTTTCGGTTACTAGTTCAATGCTCTAACCACTAGGCTTCCTGCCATCCAGGACCTATATACTAGGCGGAGTCAGAGGAAGACCCAAAGAATTGTAAATGACTCAAGCCATAGACTGTTCTCTCTGCTACCGCCTCTGCAAGCGGTACCGGAGCGCCAAGTCTAGGTCCAAAAGGCTCCTCAACATCTTCTACCCCCAAAGCCATACGACTGCTGAACAATTCATCAAATGGCCACCGGACACTGCTGCTACTCGCTGTTTATTATCTGTGCATAGTCACTTTACCCCGACCTACATGTACTAACCTGTACCCCCGCACACTGACTCAGTACCGGTCCCCCTGTATTCAGCCTGGTTATTGTTATTTTATTGTGTAACTTTTTATTTATTTTTAACTTTATTTAGTAAATATTTTCTTAACTATTTCTTGAACTACATTGTTGGTAAAGGGATTGTAAGTAAGCATTTAACCCCTTTGTTGTATTCGGCGCATGTGACAATTTGATTTGTGCAACTAAAATATAAAAACATTTCTTGAGTTATATTAGAGGAAGTGAAACTTGCTTTGTTCCTATGGTGTCTCATGGGGACAAACATAAGTAACTGCCACATCAAACCACACCACCAAGACTTGAAATCACCCCCCCCCCCCATTTGATCGTGTCTCATCGCTGCAACTCCCCAGTGGGCTCGGGAGAGGCGAAGGTGGAGTCACAAGTCCTCCGAAACAAGTCCTGCCCAACCGCGCTCCTTAACACCCGCCAGCTTAACCAGGAAGCCAGCCGCACCAATGTGTTGGAGGAAACACGGTTCAACTGGCGACCGGGGTCAGCCTGCCTAAAGGAGTCGCTAGGGCGTGATGAGCCAAGAAAAGCCTCCCCGGCCAATCCTCCCCCTGACCCGGACGACACTGGGCTAATTCTGCGGCGTCCTATGGGACTCCCAGCCACGGCCGGGTGTGGCACAGCCCGGGAATGAACCCGGGTCTGTAGTAACGCCTCTAGCACTGCGATGCTGCGCCATATCTCCTTATTAATGAGCAACAGAAAAACATGCGGAATCGGTGCGTTCGGTTGCCCTTTAAAATCTGATTTTAAACCTAACCTCAACCACACTGTTAACCTTTTGCATAGCGCTAACCTTAAATGAAGACCAAAAATACACAGTGTCTTCAGAAATGATACCCGAAGACTTTTTCCACTAAAAGGTGACGGTGACCGTGCTGACCACAAACACCTGATGTGATATGTTTGCTGTTTTGTACAGTGCCCTCCTTTACTCTTATTTTGTAGTGGCATTCGCACAGTAAACATGGTCACATCTAGCTCCATGACGGTTCATTTCAAAACAACAAAAAAGTAGTCTGCTAAATGACTTAAATGTAAATGTAATGTAAATGATGTAGTTTGTTCTGAACCATGTCGCACGCCATAGTTTAAAAACTCTGGATAGAGCTCAAACTAAAGATTTAATTTCTGAATTCTTTCATCTTTATGCACCTTCACCATTTAAAATAAGTGGAATTACGTTTAAACATTTCTACAAATGAAATACTAATGTCTTGAGTCAATAAGTATTCAGCTCCTTTGTTATGGCAAACGCCCTAAATAAGTTCAGGAGTAAACATTTGCTTAACAAGTCACATAATAAGTTGCATGGACTCACTGTGTGTTCAATATATGTTTTTATGACTACTGCATCTCTGTACCCCACACATACAATGATCTGTAAGGTCCATCAGTCGGCCAGTACATTTAAAACACAGTCAACCACAAACACCAGGGAGGTTTTCCAATGCCTCGCAAAGAAAGGCACCTATTGGTAGATGGGTAAAATAAAAACAGACATTGAATATCCCTTTAAGCATGGTGAAGATATGAATTACTTTGGATGGTGCATCAATACACCCAGACACTACAAAGATACAGGCGTCCTTTCAAAGTAATTTGCCGGAGAGGAAGGAAACCGCTCAGGGATTTCACCATGAGGCCCATGGGGACTTTTAGACAGTTGAGTTGAATGGCTGTGATAGGAGATAACTGAGGATGGATCAACAGACCAAAACGCCATTCAATTTTCTCGTAGGCTTTTTTTCAACGAACTATGCCAGAGTTAGTGCCTACAAATATATGACACTACGGTTTCTATCTATGGAATTTGTCTTGACCGGTCTTCAGTTAAACTGTAATACCGAAGCTGCCCTCTCAGAACAGTTGAAACTGGACTTTCAGATCGGAACCTGTGGCCTTGTTTTAGGCAATTTAGTGAAAAGCCCCAAAGGCTTCATAAATCCTCGTTCTCCCCATCACTAGTAATAGTTCATAAAACATGGTAAACTTGTGATCACTGAAAGCCTAAACAGTTTATTTATTGAGTAGAACTGTAGCTATCAGTATATCTATACACGAACCTGTTCTACGTAGTTGTATTTCCGGTGTGATCCGCAGCAGTCTCCGTAGTCGATCATTCTCCTCCTGGTAGTCCGCTACTGTTTGCTCAAGTGCCTCGAAAATCTCCACAGCTGCCTCTGTTAAAAGCTCATTTAAAAACACACGAAACGACTGGAGTTTATACATGGTTTTGTCGACGGAGAGTTGGGTATTCAGCTCGTATGTCTTCGTCCACGAGGAAAGAATGGTGGGCACAAACAAAACGCTCACAGTTTCTTCCGTATTGTCTTATTCTGTTTTTATCAGCGGGTGGCTCATCCATAAACATAACAAAGCGCCCCGATGTGGATGGTTATACTACAAGCACCATACAAATTATAACATAAAAATATTATAATTGTTTTTCCACATGTTAAGTATTAGGCTGATCTAGGATGATCATTCCTTGCATGAACTGAATTAAAAGACACATTGTAACACGTGACTAATGGCAGCTGCTTGGGACTGATGGGACAGCAAGCACTAAACCAGAGAAGGCAGTTATGAACAGCAATTATAAAGAACGTTATTGAAATGTGACTGAAAAAACAATAATGCATTTAAAACAGTTTGCGCTTACACACACAAAGAGGGCAAGAGAGACTACATTCCCAAACTGGCCCTCATACCATCTCAACCACCTAATCATCCCCAGCTTCCACTTGGCTCATTCACCCTCCCTCCCCTCCCACGGCCATCACAGCTAAATGGTTTCTCTCCTGTGTGAGTCAGTTTATGCTTCCTTAGGGTCCCCTTCTGACTGAAGCTTTTCCCACAGTCTCCACAGCTAAATGGTTTCTCTCCTGTGTGAGTCAGTTTATGCTTCCTTAGGGTCCCCTTCTGACTGAAGCCTTTCCCACAGTCATCACAGAGAAATGGTTTCTCTCCTGTGTGAGTCAGTTTATGCTTCCTAAGGTTCCCTTTCAAATTGAAGCTTTTCCCACAATCACCACAGATAAATAATTTCTCTCCTGTGTGAGTCCGTATATGCCTACTTAAGTCCCCCTTCTGATAGAAGCATTTTCCACAGTCTCCACAGCTAAATGGTTTCTCTCCCACTCCTGTGTGAATCCTCATGTGCTTGGACAGATTCCCTTTGAGTTTGAAGGTCTTGCCACAAACAGGGCAGGTGTAGGGTTTCCCACTGTGACAGAGTCGGATATGGGCCTTCAGTTTACAGGTGGAGTTGTAGTTTCTTTTGCAGAAGCGACATTCACTGGGCCTCTTCTTAAAGAGAGTCACATGACTCTGCAGGTCAGCTTTCATTGCAAACATTTCGCCACAGTCACGGCAGCCGTGAGTTTTTCTAGACGTGGTGCTGGGTTTGAAACAGTGTTCCACCATTGACTGGTTTGGATCCAATGATGGGCTTGGATCCAATGGTGGGCTGGGATCCAACGATGGCCTGCTGTCAAGTGCCGCTGGGTCGCTGCTTAAGGTTGAGCTTTGGCTGGATAGATTGTTTTGATTATCTGGAGGGTCACAGGGAATGTAGAGACCCTTTAGGTGGGTCACAGTAACAAAAGGTGTGAGATCCACTTGTTTAGGGTCACGCTCTCTGTTCTCCACAGTCTGGGTTTGGGGAAGAGTCAAGGACTGAAGTGGGTCCTCCTGATCACATTCACTTTTCACACAGGAAGGAGTGAATTTGAACTCTATGATATCAGCCTCCAGCCCTTGAAGCTGCTCTTCCTCCTGACTGGTCCTGAGTTCCTCCTGTTCCTCTTTAATCTGTGGAAGTTCTGGGTTCTCCTGCCCCAGACTGGGGCTCCACTCCTGCTCACAGTGCTGCTGCTCAGGGAGAACCTCCTCTTCAGAGACACCAAGAGAGAGCTGCAGGTAGTCTGGGGAAAGGAGAGAGGAGCAGAGGTTATCTTTTAGACATCAGGGTTGGGATCAATTCGAAATTAAAACTAGAATCCTTAGTTAATACATAAAATGTTTTGATGGTTCAGACCTTGCAGCCATAGCTCAGTCTGTTGAGAGTGGTTTCATTTCTCCAGGCTCATCATCACCTTTTTTTTTTTTTTTTTACCAAAACAGAGGCAGGGATCCCCGCTTCATTACTGTTTCAATTAAGTACTCTAGCTTTAAGTAGATTCATGAAGTAAACAAACATTCCAATTCAATAATTGAACAACTAGAATCTACTATCAATTAATTGTCAATAAACTGATGATATGCTATTTATTTCAAAAGTTGTTTGTAAAAAAAATGTATTTACGAATTCAAATCACTTCCTGGTTTTCGTGACAATGTTTGTATCCATGTACGGTATAAGCAAAGATGGTTTGGTATGAAGAGATGTAGAAACCGCTTCTTAAAAATAAATCCCCGATCACGCATGTAGGCGATGTCATGGCGACGTTAGCTAGCTAAACGCATGTGCAGACACACGTCATTGGGTCTAACCAGGGCCACGTTCAGTACATAAAAACGTAATAGACCGTCCAATTGAACAAAAACGTCGCTGTACTGAGCGACCAGTTAAAATTCGGGGATGGGTTGGGTTGTGGGTTCAAAATGTACCGCTGCCCTATAAGTACATCACTCATTGCTTCAAGATAAACCGTGGCACACCCACCAAACGGAAGAAACGTATCTCAAAGTCTGTCAAGAACGTACAATAACGTTTTGGGAAAACTTGTCGTTTAGTACAAACCGTTCCGCAACGTAGCAAACGAACTGAACGCACCGCAGGGGAGAACGACTGCACATTGAAGACATGGAAGTTCAAGGCCAACCACGGTACTGCAGGCATTGTTATCAGAACATGATTCCCCATTATAGTGAATAGAAAAATGGCGATCTTCATGGTCAATCTTTCTGTAAAAACATTTTTTATTTAAGTCAATCATTGTGCCAATAATTGATTTTAATACACCAGATGTGTGTCCTTGAACCATTTTTTTTTTAATCGCACACAAAATAAGTTAAGTAGCCTGCAGTACCTATTTACTCAATGAGAGGCAGCACTGCGCTAGCCTGCAACGTCACTCCCCGGAGGAGCTCAAACTGCTCATGGTGTCTCCATGAGACTAAATCTTAAACTACTTAATTTGTCTTCTTATGCACTGTTGTGTCTTCTTTAATGGTGTCGCGTGATCAATGGTTTTGTCCATTCATATATAGATGGGTTGGCTGACAACGTCACGAAAAGATGTGCGTGCATCGATGTGGCCGGAAGCCGTGCTTTGTCAAGATTCTGAACAGTCAGATAGCTAGCAAAAAATTACAAGAAGCTGCCATGTGAGGAATCATAGTTGGATTGTTTCAGCAAGTTGTATCTTGTTCTTGATACCAGGTTTGTTTTGAGGTGTTTTAATTTTTGTCATGTCAAGGATAATATGGCTAAAATGATCAAGCTAGCTGACCAACAACTGTAACGATGTACACTGAACACCAACATCATGTAAAGTGTTGGTCCCATGTTTCATGAGCTGAAATAAAAGATCCCAGAAATGTTCCATACGGACAAAAATCTTTTCTGTCAAATTATGATTATTTCTCCTTTGCCAAGAATCCATCCACCTGGCAGGTGTGGCATATCAAGAAGCTGATTCAAAAACACCATTACACAGGTGCACCTTGTGCTGGGGACAATAAAAGGCCACTCTAAAATGTGCAGTTTTGTCACACAACACAAAGCCACAGATGACAAGTTTTGAGTGAGCGTGCAATTGTTAGGTAAAGGCTTGTAAAGCATTTCACTGTAAGGTCTACACCTGTTGTATTCAGCATTTCACTGTAAGTTCTACACCTGTTGTATTCAGCATTTCACTGTAAGTTCTACACCTGTTGTATTCAGCATTTCACTGTAAGGTCTACACCTGTTGTATTCAGCATTTCACTGTAAGTTCTACACCTGTTGTATTCAGCATTTCACTGTAAGGTCTACACCTGTTGTATTTGGCGCATGTGTCAAATAACATTTGATTTGAATTGACATGCTGACTGCAGGAATGTCCACCAGAGCTATTGCCAGATAAGTGAACATTTAATTCCCTGCCATAAACTGCCTGCAAAGGTGTTTTAGAGAATTTGGCATTACATCCAACAAGACTAAAAACCGCAGACCACATGTAACCCTGCCAGCCCAGGACCTCCACATCCGGTTTCCTCACCAGCGGGATTGTCTGAGACCAGCCACCCAGATCTCTGATGAAACTGAGGAGTGTTTCTGTCTGTAATAATGCCCTTTTGTGGGGAGAAACGAATTCTGATTGATTGGCGGTGCAGCCACCCACCGCTACCCAGTGGGTGGTCCTAAGCCCTCCCAGGCCCACCTACGGCTGCACCGCTCCCCAGTGGGTGGTCCTAAGCCCTCCCAGGCCCACCCACGGCTGCACCGCTGCCCAGTGGGTGGTCCTAAGCCCTCCCAGGCCCACCCACGGCTGCACCGCTGCCCAGTGGGTGGTCCTAAGCCCTCCCAGGCCCACCCACGGCTGCACCGCTCCCCAGTGGGTGGTCCTAAGCCCTCCCAGGCCCACCCACGGCTGTACCGCTCCCCAGTGGGTGGTCCTAAGTCCCTCCCAGGCCCACCCACAGCTGCACCGCTCCCCAGTGGGTGGTCCTAAGCCCTCCCAGGCCCACCCACGGCTGCACCGCTCCCCAGTGGGTGGTCCTAAGCCCTCCCAGGCCCACCCACGGCTGCACCGCTCCCCAGTGGGTGGTCCTAAGCCCTCCCAGGCCCACCCACGGCTGCACCGCTGCCCAGTGGGTGGTCCTAAGCCCTCCCAGGCCCACCCACGGCTGCACCGCTGCCCAGTGGGTGGTCCTAAGCCCTCCCAGGCCCACCCACGGCTACACCGCTCCCCAGTGGGTGGTCCTAAGCCCTCCCAGGCCCACCCACGGCTACACCGCTCCCCAGTGGGTGGTCCTAAGCCCTCCCAGGCCCACCCACGGCAGCACCGCTGCCCAGTCGTGAAATCCATAGATTGGGGCCTAATGAATTTATTTCAATTGACTGATTTCCTTATATGAACTGAAACTCAGTAAAATCTTAGAAATTGCTGCATGTTGCATTTATTGTTTTGTTCAGTATAAAGTTGAAGTCGGAAGTTTACATACATCTTAGCCAAATACATTTAAACTCAGTTTTTCACAATTCCTGACATTTAATCCTAGTAAAAATTCCCTGTCTTAGGTCAGTTAGGATCACCACTTTATTTTACGAATGTGAAATGTCAGAATAATAGTAGAGAGAATTATTTATTTCAGCTTTAATTTCTTTCATCACATTCCCAGTGGGTCAGAAGTTTACATACACTCAATTAGTATTTGGTAGCATTGCCTTTAAATTGTATAACTTGGGTCAAATGTTTCGGGTAGCCTTCCACAAGCTTCCCTTAATAAATTGGGTGAATTTTGGCCCATTCCTCCTGACAGAGCTGGTGTAACTGAGTCAGGTTTGTCGGCCTCCTTGCTCGCACATGCTTTTTCAGTTCTGCCCACAAAGTTTCTATAGGATTGAGGTCAAGGCTTTGTGATGGCCACTCCAATACCTTGACTTTGTTGTCCTTAAGCCATGTTGCCACAACTTCGGAAGTATGCTTGGGGTCATTGTCCATTTGGAAGACTCATTTGCGACCAAGCTTTAACCTCCTGATTGATGTCTTGAGATGTTGCTTCAATATATCCACATAAGTGTCCTGCCTCATGATGCCATCTATTTGTGAAGTGCACCAGTCCCTCCTGCAGCAAAGCAACCCCCACAACATGATGCTGCCACACCCGTGCAAACAAAAATCTGCTTCATTTAAGGTTAAGTTTAAAATCCCATTTTAAACAGATTTTTTTTGAGAAATGGGCAGGATTTATGACTTTGTGGCAACTAGTGACGACGCTGGGGCCTCATTTATAAACATGGCGATGCACAAAACCTGCCACAAAAAGTGTGTGCCAGTTCACAGAAAAGTTGGCATTGATAAAAACTGAACTTGACATGAGAATGTGCTTATCCTCCCACAAATGTAAGAACATGCATATGCACCGTTTCTAGTGGTTTAAGTATTTCATTACAATTGTTGTAAAATTAGCCTAGCCTGGAAGTGATGTTGGAGAACCAGTATGAGGCACTGTTTCCTCTGGTAAAAAACTTATCCCAGAGCAGTGATTGAGGACATTGTCCTGTGTTGGGTTCAGTCTTTCAGCTGGGATGTTAAATGGGTGTCCTGACTCTTTAGTCACTAAAGATCCTATGACACTGATCATAGAGTAGTGGTGTCAATACTTGGCTTAAAGCCCAATCTGGCAACCTAATCATCTACAGCTTCCTATTGGTTTATTCTTCTCCTCTGTAACTATTCCCCAGGTTGTTGCTGTAAACGAGAATTGTGTTTTCAGTTAACTTACCAGTTGATGGCACTCTTATTCAAAACAATAAGATTATCTGTTAGTGGAGATCCATTTTTTTCTTCATCTTTCCATTGTAAAAGTGTATTTTATATTTATTTAACCTTTATTTAACTAGGCAAGTCAGTTAAGAACAAATTCTTATTTACAATGATGGCCTATACCCGGCCAAAGCTGGGCCAATTATGCTCAGCCCTATGGGTCTCCCAATTACTGCCGGATGTGATACATCCTGGAAATAAATTAGGCATCTATTTACCATTTTATTTCCATGATCATTGCAGAATACATTTATTTCCTTTTTGGACTGTGATGGTTTCATACTCGCGAAGTAGCCTATAGGCCTACAAACGTCCCGTCACTCATTTAATTGGAACCACTTTACAGTAGTAAATAGATCAACCATTTGAAGTATTTTGCTCTATGTGTCTGAAGCGCATTAATGGTAAAAACAGAAGGGTCATCTTTCCAATTTGTTTATTTTGTCTCAAGTAAACAATATTTAATTTATAAACATAATATATATTTTCATAATCATTGCACAATATATCCTACGACATTTTTTCTGGCCATTATGCGTTCACATTCCCGAAGAAGCTTTGGTTTACAGCAAATGACCACGCCCGTCTCATTTAAATTGTATCCAATAGAGCAAAATACTTGAAATAATAGCCTGTAATTGTAGTTCTTTCAGAAACGGTAAAATATAGCAAATGTCACTATAAAAGTTTTAAACAGTCTGCCAACACCTCCAGAGACATTTGATCAAGTTCCGTCGTTGCTATACTTCCTTTAAACGGCCTTGGCCTAATTCCAATTCTTCCAAAGTATACAGCAAATGAGCGCGTTATAAAACGATGAATGATGGGCGTTTTTCAGGCAGTTTTAATGCTCGTTCACGCGCGCAGTTTTAGGGCGGGGCTGATTTATAATGGTAAACATGCGTACGCCAAGTTTATAAATCTGAATATTTGTGTAATTGCGCAGTCTTTTCAGAAATGGAGCACGCAGATAAGTAATGTGTAACGTTAGCGACTGTTATGAGGCCCCTGGTCTGCCGAACCTGCGTTTGGAAGTCTCGCGATGTTGGGCCTTTGGTTTTAGAAACGGGTAATAGTTTTTTTTAACATATTGAAATGGTGATCGCTGAAACAGTTTATTTATTGAGATGAACTGCTAGTGATCCACATACGAACCTACGTTACATCGTTTTATAATCGGTGTGATCCGCAGCAGTCTACGTAGCCGATCATTCTCGTCGTGGTACTCCGCTACCGTTTCTTCAACTGCCCCGAAAATCTCCACAGCTGCCGCAGTTAAACGCTCATTTAAAAATACACGAAACGACTGGAGTCTAGACATGTTGCAGTGGACGGAGAGTTGGGTATTCAGCTAGTAATGGCTTCGTCCACGAGGAAAGAATGGTGGTAACAAACCCGCTCCCAGTTTTACTTCCGCATTGTAATTTTCTGTTTTTATCAGCGGGTGGCGATCCCATGTGGGTGGGGTTTTTACTACACACCAATGATAATGGAAATAGATAAGTACATGTGGGGAAACAGTTACATGAAATAATAGGGTGGTCTATGATTATCCTTTATTATTGCACGAACTGAATTGAAAGACCTGCCACGGCTTGGAACAGCGTGCACTAAACCGGAGACGGAGAATGCATTTATCAAGAGCAACTATAAAGACATGATATTGAAATGGGGCTGGAAAACAAAAAGCGTTTAAAACAGAGATTGCATGTTTATAAAATTCCATTTCACGACAGTGCCCTCTCAGCATTCTGTTGTACCAATTCCTATATCGCCAAGTAACCCTGTCGAGTGAGATGGACGTCCGTGTCCTGGTAACAGTATAACTTCCTCCCCTGTCCCCATCCCAGGCTCGAACCAGTGATCTTCTGATCAAACACACGTGACTGCCCTACTTGACAACATACCAACCGTTTGAGCTATGGATAAAGACTAAATTGACTAGTTATAGGCAAATGAATACACAGGCCAAATTTGTATGCTGTTTTCCTTATCACTATAATCTAGTAGTAATTTAGCAGTATAGATCATTTTCCACACAGCCTAAATTATAGGTACTGAACCATTTACAGGACAATAATAAAAGTAGCATATAGGATCCAACCCTATCACAGAGTGAATACATGTAGAGTGTTTATAGACTAAGAAAAAATATTAAGTGACAGTGTCATCAGTACGTGCTTAAAGAAAGTCATATCACAAAGATCACAGATGACAGTGACCACCAAATTTATGACATTAGAGAATGAATTGTAAGCACCAAAGTGTGTTTGTCAAAATAATATCTGAAAATGTTAGTTGTTGAACATAATACTTCTATTTGCAATAGCAATTTATGATATATGCAGTTGAGGAATATTCCATGTACCAACACTACATGTAGGACGGACATAAGACATTCCCATATTTAGTATATATTTTTTAAATATATTTTTTATTTGACCTTTATTTAACCAGGTAGGCCAGTTGACAACGAGTTCTCATTTACAACTGCGACCTCGCCAAGATAAAGCAAAGCAGTGTGACAAAGAACAACACAAAGTTACACATGGAATAAACAAACGTACAGTCAATAACACAATAGAAACGTGTATATACAGTGTGTGCAAATGTAGTAAGATTAGGGAGGTAAGGCAATAGATAGGCCTTAGTGGGGAAATAATTACAATTTCGCAAATAAATACTGGAGTGATAGATGTGCATAATATTAATGTGCAAGTAGAGATACTGGAGTGCAAAGAAAATTAAAAATATAAATAACAATATGGGGATGAGGTAGTTGGATGGGCTAATTACAGATGGGCTATGTACAGGTGCAATGATCTGTAAGCTGCTCTGATAGCTGATGCTCAAAGATAGTGAGGAAGATATGAGTCTCCAGCTTTTGCAATTCGTTCCAGTCATTGGCAGCAGAGAACTGGCGGCCAAAGGAGGAATTGGCTTTGGGGGTGACCTGTGAAATATACCTGGTGGAGCACGTGCTACGGTTGGGTGCTGCTATGGTGACCAGTGAGCTGAGATAAGGCGGGGCTTTACCTAGCAAGGACTTATAGATGACCTGGAGCCAGTAGGTTTGGCGAAGAGTATGAAGCAAGGGCCAGCCAACGAGAGCATACAGGTCGCAGTGGTGGGTAGTATATGGGGATTTGGTGACGAAACGGATGGCATTGTGATAGACAGCATCCAATTTGCTGAGTAGAGTGTTGGAGGCTATTTTGTAAATGACATCGCCGAAGTCAAGGATCGGTAGGATAGTCCGTTTTACAAGGGTATGTTTGGCAGCATGAGTGAAGGATGTTTTGTTGCGAAATAGGAAGCTGATTATAAATTTAATTTTGGATTGGAGATGCTTAATGTGAGTCTGTGAGGAGAGTTTACAGTCTAACCAGACACCTAGGTATTTGTAGTTGTCCACATACTCTAAGTTAGAACCGTCCAGAGTAGTGATGCTGGACGTACGAACAGGTGCGAGCAGCGATCGGTTGAAGAGCATGCATTTAGTTTTGCTTGCATTTAAGAGCAGTTGGAGGCCACGGAAGGAGAGTTGTATGGCATTGAAGCTCGTCTGGAGGTTAGTTAACACAGTCTCCAAAGAAGGGCCAGAAGTATACAGAATGGTGTCGTCTGCGTAGAGGTGGATCAGAGAATCACCAGCCGCAAGAACGCCTTCATTGATATATACAGAGAAAAGCGTCGGCCTGAGAATTGAACCCTGTGGCACCCCCATAGAGACTGCCAGAGGTCCGGACAACAGGCCCTCCGGTTTGACACACTGAACTCTATCAGAGAAGTAGGTTGTGAACCAGGCGAGGCAGTCATTTGACATACCAAGGCTGTTGAGTCTGCTGATAAGAATGCAGTGATTGACAGAGTCGAAAGCCTTGGCCAGGTCGACGGCTGCACCGTATTGTCTTTTGTCGATGGCAATTCTGATATCGTTTAGGACCTTGAGCGTGGCTGAGGTGCACCCATGACCAGCTCGGAAACCAGATTGCATAGCGGAGAAGGTACGGTGGGATTCGAAATGGTCTGTGATCTGTTTGTTAATTTGGCTTTCGAAGACCTTAGAAAGGCAGGGTAGGATAGATATAGGTCTGTAACAGTTTGGGTCTAGAGTGTCTCCCCCTTTGAAGAAGGCAAGTTGGGCAAGTTGCTGTGGGTGGTGCAGAGCTGTTGACCGGGGTAGGGGTAGCCAGGTGGAAAGCAAGGCCAGCCATAGAAAAATGCTTATTAATATATAGGCCCACTGACTGGACATTCTGAACCTTGTTTGAAGTCACTAGGTCACACGACCAAGGAGCTATTGAAATTTGACATTTTGAAAAATTATTGTAAAATAATGTGAGATGAAAATGGACAAACTAAAGGGTGGGCAATGTGTAGGCCCACTGAGTGGACATACTGAACCTTGTTTGAAGTCACTAGGTTACATGACCAAGGAGATATTGAAATTTTACATTTGGAAAATTAATGTAAAAACGTGTGGGATGAAAATGGACAAACTAAAGGGTGTGCAATATAAAAGGGTAGTCAGTGGACATTCTGAACCTTGTTTGAGTCCAGTAGGTCATATGATTCATGAGCTATTGAAATTCAAAGATGTAAATAAATAATTTTAAAAAGTGTGAGATGTAAATCGACAAAAGAGATGTGTGCAATGTGTGTCTATACCATCGGGTTAGCAAGAACCAGTTTGAAAGTTTTAGGAGTAATGGTTAAATAACTATTGACATTTTTAAAATTGGATTTGTCACAATGTTGACGGTCCCTAACTGCTGTTGGTGGAGGTAAGGAAAACTACAGGCAAATATCCGTTGAATATCCAACCTGAAATGGTCTTTACCTCGGTCCATTACACTCACCATTTCTAAACTCGCTACACACAGGGAGGGAAAGAGAGATTAGAAATACTCACTTCTCCTGTTGTTGTAGCCTACTGAAAGGATCCTTGTTAGTGTAATAGATCCACTTCATTGGCCAGCGAGCCGATTTCCTTTTGCTGCAGTAGGATGTCATGCAGACACCTCTTAAATCAGAGGCAATTGCCAAAGACTCCAGCCACCCAAGTCGTAGACTGTTCTCTCTGCTTTCGCACGGCAAGCGGTACCGTATGTCTGAGTGTTGGAACGTGCCCCTGGCTATCTAAAAAAATAAAATATAATAAAAATACATCTAAATCAAATTGTGCCATTTGGTTTGCTTAATATAAGGAATGTGAAATTATTTATACTTTTACTGTTGATACTATGATACTATATTTTAGCAATTACATTTACTTTTGATTAGTAGGTTTATTTACGTCATTTTCTATTAAGGTATATTAAATTTTGCTAATGTATGGCAATTGAGTACTTTTTCCACACCACTGCATGTACATATTACCTCAACTAACCTGTACCCCCTGTATATAGCCTCCTTATTGTTCTTTTATTTTTGCTCTTTTATCAAATAAAGAAAATAGTTAATTTAGTAAATATTTTCCTACCTGTTGTAGTCGGCACCATGTGACAAATAACATTTGATTTGATACTGAGTCAACTTATCTGACAGTGCTGCTGTGAACTAGAGCAAAACAGGAGATGTATAAAAAATTAAGGATATCATTGATGCAATTTCAATGTTGTTTGAGTTGCTTTGTGTTTCACCAAATTAGCTTGAGATGATTTTACTGCAACACTTCATCCAAGTTGCTTGACATAGGAGTTTCAAAGAGCTGTCAGTCAAGGCGAGCTCATGAACATCGCCATGCTATGTTGTGGCCTTAGGTCTCTATTTATGTAGTGTTGTGTTGTCTCTTGTTGTGATGTGTGTTTTGTCCAATATTTTTATTTCAGTTATTTTGTATTTTTCATCCCAGCCCCTGTCCCTGCAGGAGGCCTATTGGTATCCTTTCATTGTAAATAGGAATTTGTTCTTAACTGACTTGCCAAGTTAAATAAAGGTTAAATGAAGAAAAAACAATATATAATAATAATATTCTGCGTGTACTCAGAATATTGTCCACATCCTGACTTTTTATTCTCATTTTGTGACTAAACAGATCTTTGTCATAATGTTCTTTCTTTCAGCTTATCCTGTTTTCCTCCTTTGTGGATGTTTTTAACATGCGTCAGTAAATTAGACTTTTGATTGAAGCTTTTCCCACAGTCAGCACAGCTAAATGGTTTATCTCCTGTGTGAGTCAGTTTATGACTCCTAAGGTTCCCCTTCTGAATGAAGCTTTTCCCACAGTCATCACAGCCAAATGATTTCTCTCCTGTGTGAGTCAGTGTATGCTTCTTTAGGGACCCCTTCTGATTGAAGCTTTTCCCACAGTCAGCACAGCTAAATGGTTTCCCTACTGTGTCAGTCAGTTTCCATTTCTGATTGAAGCTTTTCCCACAGTCGCCACAGCTAAATGGTTTCTCTCCTGTGTGAGTCAGTTTATGCTTCTTTAGGGACCCCTTCTGATTGAAGCTTTTCCCACAGTCAGCACAGCTAAATGGTTTCTCTCCTGTGTGAGTCAGTTTATGGTTCCTTAGATTCCCCTTCTGATTGAAGCTTTTCCCACAGTCAGCACAGCTAAATGATTTATCTCCTGTGTGAGTCAGTTTATGCTTCCTTAGGTTCCCCTTCTGAATGAAGCTTTTCCCACAGTCAACACAGCTAAAAGGTTTATCTCCTGTGTGAGTAAGTGTATGCTTATTTAGGGACCCCTTTTGATTGAAGCTTTTCCCACAGTCTCCACAGCTAAATGATTTCTCCCCTGTGTGAATCCTCATGTGCTTGGACAGATCTCCTTTAAGTTTGAAAGTCTTGCAACAAACAGGGCTGGTGCAGGGTTTCCTGCCGTGACAGAGTCGGACATGGGCTGTCACTTTACAGGTGGAATTGTAGCGTTTTCTGCAGAAGCTGCATTCGCTGAGTCTCTCCTTGAAGAGAGTCGCATGACTCTTCAGGTCAGCTTTCAGAGCAAACATTTCACCACAGTCACGGCAGTGGTGAGGTTTTTTTAGACGTGGTGCTGGGTTTGAAACAGTGTTCCCCCATTGATAGGTTTGGATCCATTGGAGGGCTGGGATCCAATGGTGGGCTGGGATCCAATGGCGGGCTGGGATCCAATGGCGGGCTGGGATCCAATGGCGGGCTGGGATCCAATGGCGGGCTGCTGTCAAGTGCTGCTGGGTTGCTGCTTAAGGTTGAGCTTTGGATGGGTAGATTGTTTTGATTATCTTGAGGGTCACAGGGAATGTAGAGACCCTTAAGGTGGGTCACAGTAACAAAAGGTGTGAGATCCACTTGTTTAGGGTCACGCTCTCTGTTATCCACAGTCTGGGTTTGGGGAAGAGTCAAGGACTGAAGTGGGTCCTCCTGATCACATTCACTTTTCACACAGGAAGGAGTGAATTTGAACTCTATGATATCAGCCTCCAGCCCTTGAAGCTGCTCTTCCTCCTGACTGGTCCTGAGTTCCTCCTGTTCCTCTTTAATCTGTGGAAGTTCTGGGTTCTCCTGCCCCAGACTGGGGCTCCACTCCTGCTCACAGTGCTGCTGCTCAGGGAGAACCTCAAAGACAGAGAGTTGCAGAGATTCTGAAGGAAAGGAGAGAGGAGCAGAGGTTATCTATACAGCTTTTAGACATCAGGGTTGGGGTCAATTATAAGTTAAAGCTAGAATCCTTAGTTTAGAATCCCTAACCACCATACTACCCTAACCTCCATACTGCTCATCCATAACTGGCATCCAGTTTGTCTTCTTAATAATGGCTATAAGATATTAGCCTTACTACTTGCAAAAATAATTGAAGTCCTGGATGCAGTCATTGATGAAACACAGTCTGGCTTTATGAGGAACATACATATTTCTAACGATATCAGACTAGTATTAGACATACTTGACTACTCAGACCTAATAACCAAGGATAGCTTCATATTCTGCTCTACCAAGCAAAAAGACAGTAACTGCTAATTTGTTCGAAAATTAGTTAATGTCTTTTTTGCTACATTAAACACATGCTTAATAATGTGGACAAGTATCCTGCCTCTATTGTATTGTGTTTTGGACAAAATGGGGGTCATGTTAGCAGTAACTGCATAAAGTTACTGTGAAACAAGGTAAATAAAAGCCATTTTTCTCAGTTCCACGCAATGAGTGTAATGTGAAACGCTAGCTTAGTTAGCGGTAGTTCGCGCTAAATAGCGTTTCAATCGGTGATGTCACTTGCTCTGAGACCTTGAAGTAGTAGTTCCCCTTGCTCTGCAAGGGCCGCGGCTTTTGTGGAGCGATGGGTAACGATGCTTCGTGGGTGACTGTTGTTGATGTGTGCAGAGGGTCCCTGGTTCGTGCCCGGGTATGGGCGAGAGGACGGTCTAAAGTTATACTGTTACATGAGCAGTTACTGCCTTTTTGCTTGGTAGGGCAGTATTGTTTTTCCATTTTTCATAAAGCATTTGACACAGAGCAGCAGTTCCTCTTCCACTCCCTTGAAATGTGGCATTGGAGATTTTTTATGTAAGGCTATTAAGACTATAGGAATGGTAACAGCTCTATCAAACTGAAACATGGCATCTCACCGAGATTTGAGTTAAAGAGAGGAATTAGGCAAGGTTGTCCTATCTCACCATATCTGTTTTTATTAATCAACTTCTAACAAATTATTTAAATAATAGTCCTGTACAAGGTATCTCCATAGCTGGTAAAGACATTATTTAACCCAACTTTCTGACGATACTTCACTTTTTCTGAAATATGCTGGTCAGATTCCCATATCGATGATTGTGATAAAATAATTTTCCGAAGCATCTGGCCTATGTCTTAACATTAAGAAATGTGAACTCATGGCTGTCAAAGAGTGTATGACAACCTCATATTATGGTATTCCAGTGAAAGAAGAACTTACATATTTAGGCATAACCATTAATAAGGATCAGAAGTCTAGAGGCGTATTACATTTTAACCCTCTTATTAAAAAACCCCAGAAGAAGCTAAATCAATGGCTAGAGGGACTTATCTTTAAAAGTCCTAATAACCAAGGCTGAGGGGTATCTCTAGGCTAACATATGTCGCTCTTTATATTATGATGGTAAAATAAGCAGAGAGAGACCAGAAGCTTTTCAACTTTCTGTTTAGAAACCGTACCCATTACATTAGGAAAACTGTTGTAATAAACACTTCTGAGTATGGTGGATTGGAATTTTCTGGACTGTACTACTTTAAATAATACTTTTAAGATCAATTGGATAAAACAATTCCTAAGAAGACCCACTTGTATGTGGAACTTTATTCCTAATCATGTATTCTCTACTTTTGGTCGCCTTAACTTCATGTTGGTTTGCAATTATAATATTGACAAAGTTCCAGTGAAACTCTGCTTTTCATCGGCAGGTTTTCTTGTAATGGTCCTTAATTTATAAGCATAATTTTTCTCCACACATATAATATATGTGGAATAATCGGGACACATTGTATAAAATACTTATTTGTTTGTAGAATATTGGTTCCAAAAAGAATATCCTATTGGTGAGCCAACTTGTAGATGCAGAGGGTCTTACACTTCATTTTAAGGAATGCTTATCACTTTACAATATCCCTGTGACACCATAATATTTTGCAATTGTTTTAGATACCATTCCCTCCAGTGTTGCTTTATTACTCAGGAATGTGTACTTGAAACCAAATACTTTTACAGGGGTAGTATTTTACTGGGTGACTTTTTCACCAGTCATTTTCTTTTCAGGTATCTTTACTTTTCCTCAAGTGTGACAATCCGGTACTTTTTTCCTCCACTGATACTCTTTATATATACACACTTGTGTTCCCCCAAATAAAAAATGTGTGGTTCAGTTAAAACGGTTGGGAAACGCAGCACACATTCAAACGAACGAAACGCACCCAGCGTTTTGAGAAGTCAACAGTTAGAGTAAATTCAAATTAACAGTACATTACCTTAAACATTCTGGCTTGTACAGCTTGTGAGAGGAAATGTTCCTAACAAACGTAGCTACAGCATCTCCTCAGATGTGTGTAATCAGCAGCAAAATAACAAAGTCTAATGTATTAGGCAAGGTTGGGTAAATTAGAAGTAAATTCAAGTGAACCAACATTCGAATTAAATTATTGAACAACTAGAATATTTATTCAATCTCGAACTGAAGATAATAAGCTAGTATTTATTTAAAATGTTTTTACATTTAAAAGTACAACTTCAAATCACTTCCTGATTCGTGACGATGTTTCCCTCCATTAATAAAACATATTGAAATGCAGCTCGCTTAAAACCTAAACAGTTTATTTATTGAGTTATCTACCGAGCCATCACTAGATCTACATACGAACCTATTCTACATAGTTTTATCTCCGGTGTGATCCGCAGCAGTCTCCGTAGCCGATCATTCTCCTCGTGGTACTCCGCTACCGTTTCTTCAACTGCCCCCAAAATCTCCACAGCTGCCGCGGTTAAACGCTCATTTAAAAACACACGAAACGACTGTAGTTTAGACATGTTTCAGTCGACTGAGAGTTGAAGAAAGAACGATAGTGACAAACACACTCCTCGTTTTATTTCCGTATTTTATTTTTCTGTTTTTAGAAGCGGGTGGAGAGCCCATAAACACAACACAGCGCCACAATGTGGGTGGGGGTTTTAATACAAGTTACAGATAAATTACAATGGAAATCCATAACTACGTGTGGAAACACGAAACAGTTCAATTGAGTAATAGCGTTGTTATTAGTGTATGCTTGGGACTAATTGGACAGCGTGCACTAAACCAGAGAATGTCATTATCAAGAGCAATTATAAAGACATGCGATTGAAATGGGTCTGACAAAACACTGTAATCTACTTAACACAGAGTTTGTAAGTATAGAAAATGCACTTATCTGGAGTCGACTGAATATCATTGCTTGAGTAGCATTAGGTCAAAATGGATGAGAAATACTCTTGGACAAATGGAAGGAGATCTTTTCTGGAAAGCATACATTTGTATATTTCTGTTTTAATCATTACATTATCACATGAATCAAATCAGACTTTACTTATATAACTTTTTTGTTTTTATTAATACATACTTTATCTGAAACTGAAAGCTGGGTTAACTGGTTGTTTAAAGAATAGCTCTATTGCCATAGGGGAACAGGTGTGTGTGTGTGTTTGTCTGTAGCCAGCTGTGTAGCGTGACACTAAACATTGAACTGTCAACAGCAGGACTCAAGTGTTCAGCCCTGTTTCCATGACTAATGTACCAGGTTTATAATCCACAGTGTTCATCCCTGTTTCCTTCACTACTGTACCAGGTTTATAATCCACAGTGTTCATCCCTGTTTCCTTCACTACTGTACCAGGTTTATAATCCAGTGTTCATCCCTGTTTCCATGACTAATGTACCAGGTTTATAATCCACTGTGTTCATCCCTGTTTCCATGACTAATGTACCAGGTTTATAATCCACTGTGTTCATCCCTGTTTCCATGACCAATGTACCAGGTTTATAATCCACAGTGTTCATCCCTGTTTCCTTGACTAATGTACCAGGTTTATAATCCACTGTGTTCATCCCTGTTTCCATGACTAATGTACCAGGTTTATAATCCACTGTGTTCATCCCTGTTTCCATGACCAATGTACCAGGTTTATAATCCACAGTGTTCATCCCTGTTTCCATCACTAATGTACCAGGTTTATAATCCACAGTGTTCAGCCCTGTTTCCATGATTTATGTACCAAGGTTATCATCCACAGTGTTCAGCCCTGTTTCCAAGGCTCCTTGGAGTATAAGTGGAACACATTGAAATTCTGATTGACGTGAAATTGGCATCTACTCAAAGAGGATCGAGAAACAGAAGACACTTTTCTCCTCTCTGTCGTCACCACTTGGGTCATTTGTTTCGTTGTGAGTAAAGTATTGACGGCAATGTGCTGCCGTACAGTCAGTCGCACAACAAGACAAATCAGCACAGCAGGACAGCATTCAGTTGTACTAAAGTTTTTTTAAACTAACCATTATTCTATATGTGGTTGTACTCCTGTTTCTCCAACTCTCTACTCGATCTCCTAGTATCCCTGTGAAACGGGGGTCTGGTAACAGTATAGCTTCCTCCACGGTCCCTTTCCCCCATACTGGATTCCAACCAGTGATCCGCTGCTTGCAAACATGTGACCGCTCTCCTTGACAACGTACCTACTGTTGAGTACGGAAAAATATCTACTTCGATTGTTCCATTGGTGACATTTCAAGCTAGCTGTGGAATGAGTTTACGATAGGATTTTAACTGCGTTGCACTTACCCCTTCTAAACTCGCTACACACCGAGAGGGAAAGAGAGATTAGAAATACAATTCACATTCTCACTTCTCATGTTGTTGTAGCCTACTGAAAGGATCCACATTAGTGTAATAGATCCACTTCATTGGCCAGCGAGCCGACAGTGGTGTAAAGTACTGTAATGAAACAGCAGGGAGCAGGTCTTGACCCTCGACCTTCGAGCCCGAGGTCCGGCGAGCTATCGACTGTGCCACAGGGTCGATTTCCACGCTCATAAACCCAGGAACGCGCTCACCGGCCAAGCACACGCACTGTCGTGGATGCAAGGTCCGATCACTTCTGACACCAATGTAATGAAAGAGGCAGGGAGCAGGTCTCGAACCCTCGACCTTCGAGCCCGAGATCCGGACTGTGCCACAAAAGCATGCTCGTGCGGCAGGGTCAATTTCCGCGCTTATAAACCCAGGGCTGTTACAGTACTTAAGTAGTACTTCAAAGTATTTTTACTGAAGTCGTATTTTGGGGTATCTGTACTTTACTATTTATCTTTTTGACAACTTTTACTTTTTACTCAATAAATGTTCTCTCTTACCCAATAGTAGTTGTTACATTTTGAATGCTTAGCAGTACAGAAAAATGGTCCATGTTTGCAATTTTTATTATGATATCTGAGAGTAACTAATAAAATCAATGTGGGCCCCCGGTTGGTAATTCGACCATTAGACTAGAAAATGTTAGCTGACATGGGCTAATTGAGTGACTATCAGTGACTGACATAAGAGAAAATTGTTTCTGCTCAACCAAATGTCAAAATTGCACCTTGTGTTTTGTACTGTCCTAACTCACAGATGTAAGTTGAGACCCAGACAGTTAAAAAAAGATTATAATACAAATAATGTTTTTTGGGGGGGCATTGATCCTAGGACCTTCAAAAGGTGGGCCCATCCCTGTGCTAGAATATCTAGCTTCCTGTCGAGCATGCTCCGTGGTGCACCTTGGATGGAACCACTTACTAGGGAGAATAGGGGGGTACTCTTGGTCCAGTCAGTGTTCCCTCTTCGCAAAATATATCTGACTTTTATTTTTTATAAAAAAATATATACATGCGAAGACAACTACCCAACTACCAAAAGGAAAAAAGGCTGCCTAAGTATGATTCCAAATCAGAGACAACGATAGACAGCTGTCCCTGATTGAGAACCATACCCGGCCAAAACCTAGAAACAAACAACATAGAATGCCCACCCCGAATCACACCCTGACCTAACCAAATAGAGAAATAAAACGGAGCTCTAAGGTCAGGGCGTGACATGGCGGATGGTGAAGTAGACATACTTGGTATTCACATCTCAAAAAATATAAATTAACTTACCACAATCAATTTCAATAGAAAGTTAACAAAAATAGATAAGATTCTGCAACCATAGAGAGGCAAATACTTCTGTTTATGGAAAATTGACATTGATGAACTCTTTGGTCCCACCACAGCTTACTTACTTACTAATGGGGCTGCCTACTCCAGACAACTTGTTTTTAAAACCCTATGAGCAAAATATATCATTTTATTTCGAAAGCTAAGCCATACAAAATTAAACGTGCCTATTTATATAATGAACATGAGTTTGGGGGGCTTAAATGATTAAATATTAAAGCTTTAAACCTCTCATTAAAGGATTCACTCATACATAAATTCTACTTAATTAAACCCAAAATGGTTCTCCAGTAGATTAAGTAAATTTGTTTTAAAAAGTAGCCTTTTTGCCTTCATGCAGATTACAACTTCTAATTTCTGACTAATTTAAAATGAAATTAAAGTATCACCCTTTCTTAAACAAGCCATACAAAGTGGGTTAAAATTTCAGTTTTATCCTCCAGAAAAGATAGAACATATATTACAACAAATGTTATAGTTAAACTCAAATATACTGATGAATAAAAACATTCTTTAAATATTATATTTATTAATATTATGAATAGAAACAGAGGAGTTATGTCACATGTGCAGCTATTGAAAATATATAGGAATGTCTGCTCAATCCAAACTTACAACCAACTGATTGACGCATTACCACAAAAATGGAGGAGGCAAGTGGAAGAGGGAGAAGGTAAGGCACTTGTTTGTCTGCCATATAGTAAAGATACAAATGGGCTGGAAAGAATTGGCATAATTTGAAAAATATACCAGTTTCATTTGAGGACAAAAATGTTGACAGCTGCGCCATAAAGATTGCAGAATAAATGGGAAGAGATTTTCAATGTACCGATTCCATGGCACATGGTTTATGAACTGGTACAAAAAACAACACTTGATTCAACACTTCGAGTTTTTCCAATTATTATACAACACTCTTGTCACCAACAGAATGCTATATATATGGGGAATACAACAATCTCAACTCTGTAGATTTGGCTGCAGAGACAGACTCCGTAGAGCATTTATTTTGGTATTGCCCCCATGTAGCTTGTCTCTGGTCACAGGTTCAAAATGAACCTTACAAATAGCAGTGTTGGGCAATTTGGAAGCCACAGTCAGTGAAATAATATTACTTGTAGTAAAAGTTTACATCTTTGGCTCACAATCTGTGGATACTATACGATTAGAAAGGTTCAAAATGTATAAAAAACATCACAGCACAATTCAAAAATATATGACGGTGGTCTATGACGATAGGTAAGATGGGCTGAGGGTGGGAGTAAGGAGTCGATGTTCAGTCATGTATTATTATGTACTTACTGTATGTAAAATGTATGTACAGTTGTGGCCAAAAGTGTTGAATGACATTAATTTTCACAAAGTCTGCTACCTCAGTTTGTATGATGGCAATTTGCATATACTCCAGAATGTTATAAAGAGTGATCAAATGAATTGCAATTAATTGCAAAGTCCCTATTTGCCATGCAAATGGACTGAATCCCCCCAAAACATTTCCACTGCATTTCAGCCCTGCCACAAAAGGACCAGCTGACATCATGTCAATGATTCTCTCGTTAACACAGGTGTGAGTGTTGACGAGGACCAGGCCAGAGATCACTCTGTCATGCTGATTGAGTTCGAATAACAGACTGGAAATTTCAAAAGGAGGGTGGTGCTTGGAATCATTGTTCTTCCTCTGTCAACCATGGTTACCTGCAAGGAAACACGTGTCTTCATCATTGCTTTGATATTCTTCAAAAGGTACAGGGATTGGACTGCTGAGGCCTGGGGTAAAGTCTTTTTCTCTGATGAATCCCCTTTCCGATTGTTTGGGGCATCCGGAAAAAAGCTTGTCCGGAGAAGACAAGGTAAACGCTACCATCAGTCCTGTGTCATGTCAACAGTAAAGCACCCTGAGACCATTCATGTGTGGGGTTGCTTCTCAGCCAAGGAAGTGGGCTCACTCACAATTTTGCCTAAGAACACAGCCACGAATAAAGAATGGTACCAACACATCCTCAGAGAGCAACTTCTCCCAACCATCCAGGAACAGTTTGGTGACGAACAATGTCTTTTCCAGCATGATGGAGCACCTTGCCATAAGGCAAAAGTGATAACTAAGTGGCTCGGGGAACAAAACATCATCAAACCTTTTGGCCGACTGTACAGTACCAGTCAAAAGTTTGGACACACCTACTCATTCAAGGGTTTACATTTGTACTATTTTATACATTGTAGAATAATAGTGAAGACATCAAAACTATGAAATAACACATGGAATTATGTAATAACCAAAAAAAGTGTTAAACAAATCAAAAGATATTTTATATCTGAGATTCTTCAAAGTAGCCACCCATTGCCTTGATGACACCTTTGCTCATGTTTGAAGCGGAAAAGCTGTTAAAAAACTAACAATTAAAAAAAGAGTAAATGTTACTTATTTAATGAATAACATAACTTCCATGTAAACAATGAGTCGTTGGGACCTCCCAGGATGTCACAAAATGGTCGCCTAAAGGACGTTGTCATGGTTCCCTAGAGGATCTGTCTAATTCCTGGCTGGTCTTGAGGACGTTTTTAAGGAATTCTTGGGATGTTGTGTCATGGTCCCTGAAGGTTAATGGGACATTGTGCCATGCTCTCTCCTGGAGGTTTTTGTCTAGTTCCCGGTTTGTTCCGAGGACATTACCCGATGCTCATAAAGAAATGCCACCCCCCCCCAAAGAAATGGTTTACCCAGGGCACACGCACCCTAGTTTCATTACACATCACCCTTTGTTACTGTTGCCAAAGGCCCTGACTGGGTGAACCACTGATCCAGTCTCAGCTCTTTGTCTTTTAGAAATGCTAGGGACAGCCACCCCCACACAAACAGTGCTTTTAACAGTGTTTTACACCCACATATTTGAGAATGTTCTCTTGGGCGGCTTCCACCCGGTTACGTAACCCTGAACCTTAGAGGCTGCTGCCCTTATGGCCACTTGCATAATGGAACACTAGTCACTTTAATAATATTTACATACTGCTTTACTCATCTCATATGTATATAATGTATTCTGTTCTACTGTATTTTAGTCTACGCCACTCCGACATGGCTTGTCCTAATATTTATGTATTCCTTAATTCCATTATTTAACTTTTTGGTTTGTGTGTATTCCTGCTGTGCCACACAATCTGTAGAATTTCAGAAGTTCCCTATACATTCATTACCTATAATACATCTATGCACGTAACAAAATAATGCCATCTGCACTAATATTTTAGTCATCAGGTAATCTGACTATTCTCTCAGTTATTCCAGCTATGTGTGTCTGAGCGTGTACTCAGAATTGTCCACATCCTGACTTTTTATGTTCATCTTGTGACTAAATAGATCTTTGTCATAATGTTCTTTCTTTCAGCTTATCCTGTTTTCCTCCTTTGTGTATTTTTTTCACATGCGTCAGTAAGTTAGACTTTTGAGTGAAGCTTTTTCCACAACCATCACAGCTAAATGGTTTCTCTCCTGTGTGAGTGAGTTTATGGTTTCTTAGGTTCCCATTCTGATTGAAGCTTTTCCCACAGTCACTACAGCTAAATGGTTTCTCTCCTGTGTGAGTCAGTTTATGCTTCTTTAGGGACCCCTTCTGATTGAAGCTTTTCCCACAGTCAGCACAGCTAAATGGTTTCCCTCCTGTGTGAGTCCGTTTATGGATCCGTAGGTTCCCCTCCTGATTGAAGCTTTTCCCACAGTCTCCACAGGTAAATGGTTTCTCTCCTGTGTGAGTCAGCATATGGCTCCTTAGGTTCCACTTATGAATGAAACTTTTCCCACAGTCTCCACAGCTAAATGATTTATTTCCTGTGTGAGTCAACATGTGGTTCTTTAGGTTCCCCTTCAAATTGAAGCTTTTCCCACAGTCTCCACAGCTAAATGGTTTCTCTCCCACTCCTGTGTGAATCCTCATGTGCTTGGACAGATATCCTTTGAGTTTGAAGGTCTTGGCACAAACAGGGCAGATGCAGGGTCTCCCACTGTGACAGAGGCGGATATGGGCCTTTAGTTTACAGGTGGAGGTGCAGCGTTTTCTGCAGAAACTGCATTCACGGAGTCTCTTCTTGTAGAGAGTCATATGCCTCTGCAGGTCAGCTTTCAGAGCAAACGTTTCACCACAGTCACGGCAGTGGTGAGTTTTTCTAGACGTGGTGCTGGGTTTGGAACAGTGTTCCCCCATCGCTGGGTTTGGATCCAATGATGGGCTGGGATCCAATGATGGGCTGCTGTCAAGTCCTACTGGGTCACTGCATACAACTGAGCTGTGGCTGGAGGCATTGTTTTGATTATCTTGAGGGTCACAGGGAATGTAGAGACCCTTAAGGTGGGTCACAGTAACAAAAGGTGTGAGATCCACTTGTTTAGGGTCACTCTCTCTGTTCTCCACAGTCTGGGTTTGGGGAAGAGTCAAGGACTGAAGTGGGTCCTCCTGATCACATTCACTTTTCACACAGGAAGGAGTGAATTTGAACTCTATGATATCAGCCTCCAGCCCTTGAAGCTGCTCTTCCTCCTGACTGGTCCTGAGTTCCTCCTGTTCCTCTTTAATCTGTGGAAGTTCTGGGTTCTCCTGCCCCAGACTGGGGCTCCACTCCTGCTCACAGTGCTGCTGCTCAGCGAGAACCTCTTCAGAGACAGAGAGCTGCAGGGAATCTGGAGGAAAGGAAAGAGGAGCAGAGGTTATCTATAGAGCCTTTAGACAGTCGTCACTAGCTGGCACAGCCACATACATAAATCCCACCTATTTCTAAAATGTATCTTCTGAAAGAAGAACTGAACTCAAGAACCAATTTCTCTAATTGAAAACAGCATGTGACCGGGAACTCTGCCAGAGCACATGGGCAGTTAAAGGTCACGAACAGTCAAAATCATGTTTTTCATGCAATTGGATGATATTTGAAGGAAACCAGATCAAAGTATGATGACCAAAGTATGAAAATGACTGTTGCTTCTACATTGATAAAGTTTGATCATAAAGTTACTGGTTCCCTCCCTCATGTCAAACACTTGGACTCATTATTAAGGGGACAAGGTGACATCACTTCATTTTAATGTGTGCTAACATAATATTCTCTTCTCTTTAAATACGTACTGCATTGTCACAAACATCGGAGAAGTTGTGTTTGCAGAGGGGCGTGGTTTATATAGCTGGTCATGGCTCACATCAACACCATCATCTCAGAAACCCTAGACCCACACCAATTTGCATACCGCCCCAACAAATCCATGGCTTGGGGGTAAAAGCTGTTAGGAAGCCTTTTGGACCTAGACTTTGCACTCCGGTACCGCTTGCCGTGCGTTAGCAGAGAGAACAGTCTATGACTTGGGTGGCTGAAGTCTTGACAATTTGTAGGGCCTTCCTCTGACACCGTCTGGTATAGAGGTCCTGGATGGCAGGAAGCCTGGCCCCGAGCAGTAGCCATACCAGGCAGTAATGCAACCAGTCAGGATGCTCTCGATGGTGCAGCTGTAGAACCTTTTGAGGATCTGAGGACAATTGCAAAATATGTTCAGTCTCCTGAGGTGGAATAGGCTTTGTTGTGCCGTCTTCACAACTGTCTTAGTGTGTTTGGACCATGATATCTATGCATACTCACTTGAACTCTATCTACATGTACATATTACCTCAACTAACCTGAGCCCCCCACACACGGACTCTGTACCGGTACCCCCTGTATATAGCCTCCTTAGTTATTTTACAGCAGCTCTTTCACTATTTTTTACCTTAACTTATTTTTCTTAAAACGCATTGTTGGTTGAGGGCTTCTAAGTAACATTTCACTGTAAGATCTACACATGTTGTATTCGGTGCACGTGACAAATAACATTGTGGTCACACCAGATCTGATCAGATTTCTGATCAACCCCCCTACCTTTTTTAAGATATATGTGACCAACAGATGGATATCTGCATTCCCGTTAATGTGAAATCCATAGATTAGGGCACAATGGATTTATTTCAATTTATTTAATTCCTTATATTAACTGTAACTTAGTAAAATTTTAGAAATTGTTAAATATATTTATATTTTTGTTCAGCGTAGCCATCTGAAGATCTACATACGAACCTATTCTACATAGTTTTATCTCCGGTGTGATCCGCAGCAGTCTCCGTAGCCGATCATTCTCCTCGTGGTACTCCGCTACCGTTTCTTCAAATGCCCCGAAAATCTCCACAGCTGCCGCGGTTAAACGCTCATTTAAAAGCACACGAAACGACTGTAGTTTAGACATGTTTCAGTCAACGGAGAGTTGGGTATTCAGCATGTATGTATACATCCACGAGGAAAAAAATGGTGTTCACAAACAAAACAAACCCTCCCTTAGTTTTACTTCCGTTTTGTTCTGTTTTTGTCAGCGTGTGGCAAGCCCATAAACAAATCACAGCGCCCCCATGTGGATGGGGTTTTACTACACGCTACAGATCGACAATCTGAATAGATACTGTTGTTCTGGGATTCTTGAAAGACGAGACAAGCTCTACCTTTTTTCCCCACCAATATTTGTCTTAATATTAACCAAATAACCTGATTATTACATGTTTTCATAAAATGCAACCAACTGGATTCATGGTATTCTTGAAAGACGGGAAACATTTTCACACAAATATTTTTCTTCATATTAATACATTTCTTTCTGAAAATGCAACTTACTAAATGTCAACTCCATCAGACGCCATAAAAGGAATCTCATTTTTACATTTGTCCAACAAGTGTTTAAAGGCCTTGGTTGTTTCATTCTGACATTAGATTATTCAAATATGTAATACAAATCTCCAAACGTTTTGTTTTGTTTTATAGCGTTATATCAGGGATGGTTAACTGGCTGGTGACCCGAAATTTAGAAAGCCCTCAGATCAATTTCCATAAAGTTAATACATTTAAAATTCAGTTGGGGTCTCCACTATTTGTTGAGTCATATCTAATGTAATAAAATATGTTAGCCACTGACAGTCACTCAATTATCCGATGTCAGCTAACATTTTCTCTACGCCTCTTAGCAAAATGTGTAGAATTGCACAAAATGAACTCTAAAAATTCATGATGAGTGGCCCCCACCCGCATCAAAGTTGCCCATCCCTGCACTATATAATGCTCTAATTTACTTTGCATTTTAGCATATCTTTCTAGATTCAGAACTTAAAAACAACATTTATAAAGTTATACATTATCCCTTAGATCAGTGGAGGCTGCTGGGGGGAGGACAGCTCATAATAATGGCTGGAATGGAGTCAATGGAATGACATCAAACACAAAGATGTGGTTTCCATGTGGTTGATACCACTCCACTGACTCCATTCCAGACATTATTATGAGCCGTCCTCCCCTCAGCAGCCTCCACTGCCTTAGATCTAGCACACCAAATACATCAATAGTTTAAGCATTTGTTTCAGAACAGTGATTCAAATATATTTTTGCAATACTGACCAAAGAAAATCTCTTAACCAGCAGTGACGGAAACAGACTTAGTCCATACAAACGTGTAAAATACAGAAAATATTTGATTTGAAAATCCAGAATAAAAACATATCTTTGAGACAAATGTTTTACAGAGTTGACAAAAATGTTATGTTTCTTCATTCAAGTGGTATGCAAAGTAGCAATTTTCTTTTTCCTCAGTTGCTTCAACATGTTTGAAGCAAATATAATATTCTATCAAGGAGATGGAGTTGATAGTTTATGGTTGTGAATATGGTGATTTCAATATTGTTTGTTTAAATCTATCAAAAGTTTAGAACATAACACACTGGTCTTGTTGCACTGCAAGTAATGAGGAGATTAAGAGGGGCTCCTTGCTCATTCCTTATTCATTTATTAATTTTAGACAAATCTGAATGAGTTGACCTAATCTAGGGACACATTTTTTTAGGAATCACAGTTTTGAGATTAATATTATTGAAAGTAGTTAGTAGTTAACATTTATTATTGTTTGTTTTTAGAATTTTAAAACACTTTGAGGGTTTGAATTTGGGATAATTTACTCCAGACAAGGGCAAAGTGCAGACATGGAAATTAATAATATTACAAATATTATAAAATTCCCCTACATTGTTTTACTCAAATAATGCAACAAAATCTATTTATTTCAACTATAAAAAGAATGTTTCCTGCTGAACAAGGATTGTTCCAACTTAAGAATTCCCGAACTGTCCACCTTGATTTTGGCTAGCTGTATTCACATTACCTTTCAAAAGGAACTATTGACTTTTCCCCCAAGACAGTCACACTCATGTACAGAACAGGACGGCCTAGAGAGAGAGGAGAAAGAATACTGTTCCCAGAACACTGACTTCTGTTTCATTCCACAGGATACTAAACTCAGCAAAAATAAATGTTAAAACCCCTTTACAATGAAGGTCTGTGAAGTTATTTGGATTTTTTCTGAATTATCTTTGAATGACAGAGTCCTGAAAAAGGGATGTTTCTTTTTTTCCTGGAGTTTAGATCTAGTAGAGAGAAACAGGAGAGTGTTGTGACTCTCTCTCTATAATGTCCTGTTGTGCTGCTCTGTCCTGTTGTGCGAATGTCTGGCAACATATTGTCATCATTACTTTACCTACAACTTCACATGTCAGTCACTAGATGGAAGCACTTCACCACTCAGGCAGAGTACATATGTCATAGAAACAGGGCTTTCCACTGTTGAGTCCAACTGTTGACACCCAAACAGTTAGTGCCATGATGAAATGTACTGACTACGACTGTGGTATGTGGTTGTCTCACCATCTGAAGATGAAGGCACTAATTGTTGCTCTGGATAAGTGTCTAGTAAATGACAAAAATGTAAATACAAAGCTGGCTGGACACGTACACACAAACACAGTCCGCCCCCATGCATATCTACCTACTGTGTGCCCATCCTGATAGTTCTAGGCCTGTAGCCTACTGCTATTCTAGCCAGTGGTCCTGTGGTGACCAAACACTGTCTCTCGTGAGGATCAGAGAGAACATGCTGCATGTCACTGAATTAGTTCTTTTGGGTGACTGGGGAACAAACGGCATGCCTAAAGGTCACCTTTATAGATGAAACCAATGAAAAATAAAGTTGAGTCATGTCTTGTCGGTCGGTCTGGCTGAGAGTGAGAGACACACACAGGGAAGGAAAGAGAGGGATGAAATATACAATAGACATTCTCACTTCTCATGTTGTTGTAGCCTACTGAAAGGATCCTTGTTAGTGTAATAGATCCACTTCATTGGCCAGCTAGCCGATTTCCTTTTGCTGCAGTAGGATGTCATGCAGACACCTCTTAATCAGAGGGACACTGAGGAGCAAACACGTGTTTAGTTTTATTTACTCAACATGCATTAGTCTAGAAGCCTGTATGTAGAGAAGGAAAAGATGTCCTCTTTCTGGGAACATTTAAGCAGATACCTCATCTACACCTCTTTCTATTGTAGTAGACTAATGCATACAGGTAAAGTCCCACGCCTCCACATTGTGGTCAATCTGGATAACACACACCTGTTTATTTGGACTCTCCTGGTGTTGTGAACCTAATCCTGATTTACATACAGTGAAAGTCCCACTCGTCCACATTGTGGTCAATCTGGATTACACACACCTGTTTATTTGGACTCTCCTGGTGTTGTGAACCTAATCCTGATTTACAGTCACCTTTGACCCCACAGTACACAACATCTTCCCTCATTCCCAGGGTCAGTCCAGGTCAGTCATGTCTGGTTCAGTTTAGCATAAGCCTGTTTGGTTGTAATACAATGTGTTTAGTAATGGTTTATGCCCTCATAGGTCTCTGGAAAATAAGATGACTGAGATACTGCAGTCACATCTTAAACAGCGCCATCTAGTGGGGAGACATCTTCAACAGTGCCATCTAATGGTAGGAAAGCAGACGTGTCGCCACTGAGTTCATAATACAGTGGGATCTACAATAATTGATTATCAAATTATCTTTGATAAAGATTAGCAATAATGTATAAAATAAATAATTCAAATACTGAGCTATAAGGTATTATTTTATACAATTTTCCCCCAAAAGGTATTCTTATTGCAATAAAACTGACTCCAAAATGACAATACATTATTTACCATTCATTTCTACTGGGCACAAAATAATCTGAAACTAAAACAAACTTTTGTAGAGTTCATAGAGTCACAGGCTCGATGTCGTATTTCATCTACTTTATTTATTACATTCTTCAGGGGTGTCAATGTTCACCACCACTCTTTTGAGGATAAAATATATTTCTATGAGCATTTGTATTCATATAAAATAATATACTTTCCCAATTTTTTTAAGCATACAAAATAGCTGAGCATTTGAGTTATTTATTTTATAGTCATGATTGCTCATATTTATCAAGGACGTCAATCAGTTCAGACTCCATTGTATATGCCATTTAGCAGGAGATTTTATCCAAAGGGCATACATTTTACAAACGGGTTAGCTGTGACACTGTTAGAGGTATTTTCTAAAAAGGTATTTTCCTCTAAAAAGCCTTGGAGAGTGTTGAGACTAGAAACCTCATTCTGTGACCTGTATCTCTCCCTCCAGACAGATGTAAAGTAACTAGACCAGAGAGTAGCAGAGAGCACTGTGGAGAGAAATAGCAGGTTACCAATAGAATAGATCAGAGACCAGAGGAACTTTAATCCTAAAGCATGGAGAGCAGATCCCTAGGAGAGGTATCATCGTGTCGTCCTCCACCAACCAATAGATGTGAGTCTATGAGCATGTACTCAGAGTATTGTCCTCATCCTGCCTTTTTATTCTAATTTTGTGACTAAACAGTTGTTTAAGATTTCATCCTGTTTTCCTTCTTTGTGGATGTTTTTAACATGCGTCAGTAAGTTAGACTTGTGATTGAAACTTTTCCCACAGTCACCACAGCTAAATGGTTTATCTTCTGTGTGAGTCAGTTCATGCTTCTTTAGGTTCCCCTTCAAATTGAAGCTTTTCCCACAGTCACCACATATAAAAAGTTTCTCTCCTGTGTGAGTCCGTATATGTCTACTTAGGTCCCCTCTCTGATAGAAGCTTTTCCCACAGTCTCCACAGATAAATTGTTTCTCTCCTGTGTGAGTCAGTCTATGCTTCCGTAGGGTCCCCTTCTGACTGAATCTTTTTCCGCAGTCAGCACAGCTAAATGCTTTCTCTCCTGTGTGAATAGGAATATGATCAGTAAGGTTCCCCTTGCGATTGAAGCGCTTCCCACAGTCTCCACAACTAAATGATTTCTCCCCTGTGTGAATCCTCATGTGCTTGGACAGATCTGCTTTGAGTTTGAAGGTCTTGCTACAAACAGGGCTGGTGCAGGGTTTCCTACCGCGACAGAGTCGGACATGGGCCTTCAGTTTACAGCTGGAGTTGTAGTGTTTTCTGCAGACGTGGCATTCGCTGGGTCTCTGCATGGCGAGAGTCACATGACTCTTCAGGTCAGCTTTCAGAGCAAACATTTCACCACAGTCACGGCAATGGTGAGTTTTTCTAGACGTGGTGCTGGGTTTGAAACAGTGTTCCCCCATCGCTGGGTTTGGATCCAATGATGGGCTGGGATCCAATGATGGGCTGCTGTCAAGTCCTACTGGGTCACTGCTTACGGCTGAGCTGTGGCTGGAGGCATTGTTTTGATTATCTGGAGGGTCACAGGGAATGTAGAGACCCTTAAGGTGGGTCACAGTAACAAAAGGTGTGAGATCCACTTGTTTAGGGTCACTCTCTCTGTTCTCCACAGTCTGGGTTTGGGGAAGAGTCAAGGACTGAAGTGGGTCCTCCTGATCACATTCACTTTTCACACAGGAAGGAGTGAATTTGAACTCTATGATATCAGCCTCCAGCCCTTGAAGCTGCTCTTCCTCCTGACTGGTCCTGAGTTCCTCCTGTTCCTCTTTAATCTGTGGAAGTTCTGGGTTCTCCTGCCCCAGACTGGGGCTCCACTCCTGCTGCTCAGGGAGAACCTCCTCCTCAGAGACAGAGAGCTTCAGGGAGTCTGGAGGAAAGGAGAGAGGAGCAGAGGTTCTCTATTCAGCTTTTAGACATCAGGGTTGGGGTCAATTAGAAGTTAAAGCTAGAATCCTTAGTTGCTACATAACTGTTTTGACTTATAAATGATTCTTGAAGAATAGAATGTATAAATGCCTCATGAGCTTAGTTCAACTGTCATCCCCCATCAGAACACATAGTTTTAACCATGTTTTTGTGGCTATATTTACATTGTTTACAAACATTGGAGTTAACAAGCTTATATTTTAATGTTGATATCATGGATGGTCAGTCCTTGCATCCACATCTCAGTCTATGAATTTGAGAGTGGTTTCATTTCTCCAGGCTCATCATCACCTTTTACCAAAACAGAGGCAGGGTAACCCCGCTTCATTATTGTTTCAATTAATTAAGGGCTCTGGGGAAGTAGATTCAAGTTAACAAAAAAATCCAATTAAATAATTGATCAACTAGAATCTACTTCAATTATTTATCAATAAACATTAGATAATAAGCTATTTATTTCTAATGTAAAAAATAATACAATTTCATTTATAAGGTGGAATGATTTACTGGTTTTAATGAGAATGTGTTTTAGCAATGGTATTAGAAAAAGATAGTTAGGTAGGAAGATATGTAGAAATGGATTCTCCAATAGAAATCCCAGATCACGCCTGTAGGGCAATGTCATGACGACGTCAGCTCGCTAATCTAATTCGCAGAAACACTTCATCGGGTTCAAGCGAACTGAACACCCCAGGTGAGAATGTCAACATTCGCCTCCCGCAGAACTGCGCATGTGCAAGCCATCAACTCTTAGATATAAACTAGTTTTTGACGAAAATCAAAACGTGTCAGTTTGTCACTTTCATAAGGTTGTAGTAATGACATGTTCACCTACTTAAAACATTCGTTTGAATCTAGGTTGTGCCTTTAGAAATCGAGAAAATGAACAACTACGGAGGAATATTTCACTTCTCTCATTGACTTCTCAAACCCCGGTCTGGTCTGCCGAGTCTTGCTTCGCAAGCGTTCCCGGAAGTCTGATGATGTTGGGCCTCAGGGTTTAGAAACTGTGGTAACAGTTAATAAGGCATATTGAACTGATGATTACTGAACCCCTAAACAGTTTATTTATTGAGCAGATCTGCTAGCTATCAGTAGATCTTCATACGAACCTATTCTGCATCGTTTTATCTCCGGTGTGACCCGCAGCAGTCTCCGTAGCCGATCATTCTCCTCCTGGTAGTCCGCTACCGTTTCTTCAACTGCCCCGAAAATCTCCACAGCTGCCGCTGTTAAACGCTCATTTAAAAACACACGAAACAATTGTAGTTTAGACATGTTTTTTTAGATGGGGAGTTGGGTATTCAGCATGTATGGCTTCGTCCACGAGGAAAGAATGGTGGGCAAGAACAAAACAAACCCGGTTGAAGTTTTACTTCCGTGTTGTCTTTTCGTTTTTGTCAGCTGGTGGCGAGCCCAAATAAACGCCACAGCATCACCTTGTGGGTGGGTTTTTACTACACGCTACAGACCAATGATAATGGCAATCAGTGGAGGCTGGTGGGAGGAGCTACAGGAGGATGGATTGTAACGGTATCAAACACATCCGTTCCATTTATTCCATTCCAGCCATTACAATCACCCAATCAATCAATCTCCTATATAATATACAATCAATCTCCTATAGTCTCCTATAGCTCCACCCACCAGCTCCCACTGACAAATATATAACTACAGTCATGGAAAAAGTTTTGAGAATGACACAAATATTAATTTTCACAAATTCTGCTGCCTCAGAGTCTTTAGATATTTTTGTCAGATGTTACTATGGAATACTGAAGTACAATTTCAAGCATTTCATAAGTGTCAAAGGCTTTTATTGTGAGTGAGCCACTCCCCTGGATGAGAAGGATGCTTTACTGTTGGCATGACACAGGTCTGATGGTAGCGTTCACCTTGTCTTCTCTGGACAAGCTTCTTTCCGGATGCCCCAATCAATCGGAAAGGGGATTCATCAGAGAAAATGACTTCACCCCAGTCCTCAGCAGTTCAATCCCTGTACCTTTTGCAGAATATCAGTCTGTCCCTGATGTTTTTCTTGGAGAGAAGTGGCTTCTTTGCTGCTGTTCTTGACACCAGGCCATCCTCCAAATGTCTTCGCCTCACTGTGCATACAGATGCACTCACACCTGCCTAAGCATGATCTGTACTGGTGGTGCCCCGACCCCGCAGCTGAATCAACTTTAGAAGATGGTATTGGCGCTTGCTGGCCTTTCTTGGGCACCCTGAAGCCTTCTTCACAACAATTGAATTGCTCTCCTTGAAGTTATTGATGATCTGATAAATGGTTGATTTGGGTGCAATCTTACTGGCAGTAATATCCTTGCCCGTGAAGCCTTTTTTGTGCAAAGCAATGATGACAGCACATGTTTCCTTGCAGGTAACCATGGTTGACAGAGGAAGAACAATGATTCCAACCACCACCCTTCATTTGAAGCTTCCAGTCTGTTATTCGAACTCAATCAGCATGACAGAGTGATCTCCAGCCTTGTCCTCATCAACACTCACACCTGTGTTAACGAGAGAATCACTGACATGATGTCCTTTTGTGGCAGGGCTGAAATGCATTGGAAATGTTTTTTTTGTGATTCAGTTCATTTGCATGGCAAAGAGGGACTTTGCAATTAATTGCAATTCATCTGATCACTCTTCATAACATTCTGGAGTATATGCAAATTGCCATCACACAAACTGAGGCAGCACACTTTGTGAAATATAATATTTGTGTCATTCTCAAAACTTTGGGCCACAACTGTAGATGGGAAAAAAGCTGTCCTTGAAACAATATTGATATATTCATCAAAAGAGAGATCAGGGTCCAGAGTAATGCTGAGGTCCTTCACAGTTTTATTTGAGACGACTGTAGAACCATCAAGATTAATTGTCAGATTCAACAGAAGATCTCTTTGTTTCTTGGGACCTAGAACTAGCATCTCTGTTTTGTCCAAGTTTAAAAGTAGAACATTTGCTGCCATCCACTTCCTTATGTGTAACTCTGTGTCGTTGTATGTGTCGAACTGCTTTGCTTTATCTTGGCCAGGTCGCAATTGTAAATGAGAACTTGTTCTCAACTTGCCTACCTGGTTAAATAAAGGTGAAATAAAATAAATAAATGTCTGAAACACAGGCTTCCAGGGGGGCAATTTTGGGCCTTCACCATGTTTCATCAAAATGTACAGCTGTGTGTCGTCCGCAAAACAGTGAAAATTAACATTATGTTTCCGAATGACATCACCAAGGGGTAAAATATGTAGTGAAAACAATAGTGGTCCTAAAATGGAGCCTTGAGTAACACCAACATTTAAAGTTGATTTGTCAGAGGACAAACCATCCACAGAGACACACTGATATCTTTCCGACAGATAAGATCTAAACCAGGCCAGAACTTGTCCGTGTAGACCAATTTGGGTTTCCAATCTCTCCAAAAGAATGTGCTGATAGATGCTATCAAAAGCAGCACTAAGGTTTAGGAGCACGAGGACAGATGCAGAGTCTCGGTTTGATGCCATTAAAAGGTAATTTTCCACCTACACAAGTGCAGTCTCAGTGCTATGATGGGGTCTAAAATTAGACTGAAGCGTTTCGTATACATTGTTTGTCTTCAGGAAGGCAGTGAGTTGCTGTGCAACAGCTTTTTCCAAAAATTTCGAGAGGAATCGGAGATTCGATATAGGCCAATAGTTTTTTATATTTTCTGGGTCATGGTTTGGCTTTTTCAAGAGAGGCTTTATTACTGCCACTTTTAGTGAGTTTGGTACACATCCAGTGGATAGAGAGCCGTTTATTATGTTCAACATAGGAGGGCCAAGCACAGGAAGCAGCTCTTTCAGTAGTTTAGTTGGAATAGGGTCCGGTATGCAGCTTAAAGGTTTAGAGGCAATGATTATTTTCATCATTGTGTCAAGTGATATAGTACTAAAACACTTGAGTGTCTCCCTTGATCCAAGGTCCTGGCAGAGTTGTGTAGACTCAGGACAACCGAGCTTTGGAGGAATACATAGATTTAAAGAGGAGTCGGTAATTTGCTTTCCAATGATCATGATCTTTTCCTCAAAGAAGTTAATGAATTTATCACTGCTGAATTGAAAGCCATCCTCTCTTGGGGAATGCTGCTTTTTTAGTTAGCTTTGCGACAGTATCAAAAATACATGTTGGATTGTTCTTATTTTCCTCAATTAAGTTGGAAAAATAGGAAAAATAGTAACATCTCACAGCAAGAACTGGCAAATCTGGTGCAGTCCATGAGGAAGAGATGTTCTGCAGTACTTCATGCAGCTGGTGGCCACACCAGATACTGAATGTTACTTTTGATTTTGACCCCCCCTTTGTTCAGGGACACATTATTCCATTTCTGTTCAGTTTATGTCTCAGTTGTTGCATCTTGTTATGTTCATACAGATACTGTATTTACACATGTAAAGTTTGCTGAAAATAAAGGCAGTTGACAGTGAGAGGACGTTTCTTTTCTTGCTGAGTTCAGGATATGGTAGAAAGAGTATGTGGCCTTTTCTGTAGCCAACAGGCTGGAGAGAAAATGTATGATAATGTAATGAGACGGACACTTTTTACATCATACAGGTCTCTCCAATCAAATAGCTTTAACTTAAATTTAAACCAATCACATAAAAAATGAGTTGCCATGTTAACAAACAACATATCCTGAAAACAGGACAAGTCAAAGTAAAATGGACAATATGGAATGAATAATCATGGGAGTTTCATCCCATTGTGGGAGTTTCATCCCAAAATGGACAATATGGAATGAATAATCATGGGAGTTTCATCCCATTGTGGGAGTTTCATCCCAAAATGGACAATATGGAATGAATAATCATGGGAGTTTCATCCCATTGTGGGAGTTTCATCCCAAAATGGACAATATGGAATGAATAATCATGGGATATTCATCCCATTGTGGGAGTTTCATCCCAAAATGGACAATATGGAATGGACAATCATGGGAGTTTCATCCTATTGTGGGAGTTTCATCCCAAAATGGACAATATGGAATGGACAATCATGGGAGTTTCATCCCATTGTGGGAGTTTCATCCCAAAATGGACAATATGGAATGGCTAATCTTGGGAGTTTCATCCCATTGTGGGAGTTTCATCCCAAAATGGACAATATGGAATGGACAATCATGGGAGTTTCATCCCATTGAATGGGAGTTTCATCCCAAAATGGACAATATGGAATGGACAATCATGGGAGTTTCATCCCATTGTGGGAGTTTCATCCCAAAATGGACAATATGGAATGGACAATCATGGGAGTTTCATCGCATTGTGGGAGTTTCATCCCAAAATGGACAATATGGAATGGACAATCATGGGAGTTTCATCCTATTGTGGGAGTTTCATCCCAAAATGGACAATATGGAATGGACAATCATGGGAGTTTCATCCCATTGTGGGAGTTTCATCCCAAAATGGACAATATGGAATGGACAATCATGGGAGTTTCATCCTATTGTGGGAGTTTCATCCCAAAATGGACAATATGGAATGGACAATCATGGGAGTTTCATCCCATTGTGGGAGTTTCATCCCAAAATGGACAATATGGAATGGACAATCATGGGAGTTTCATCCCATTGTGGGAGTTTCATCCCAAAATGGACAATATGGAATGGACAATCATGGGAGTTTCATCGCATTGTGGGAGTTTCATCCCAAAATGGACAATATGGAATGGACAATCATGGGAGTTTCATCCTATTGTGGGAGTTTCATCCCAAAATGGACAATATGGAATGGACAATCATGGGAGTTTCATCCTATTGTGGGAGTTTCATCCCAAAATGGACAATATGGAATGGACAATCATGGGAGTTTCATCCCATTGTGGTAGTTTCATCCCAAAATGGACAATATGGAATGGATAATCATGGGAGTTTCATCCCATTGTGGGAGTTTCATCCCAAAATGGACAATATGGAATGGACAATCATGGGAGTTTCATCGCATTGTGGGAGTTTCATCCCAAAATGGACAATATGGAATGGACAATCATGGGAGTTTCATCCCATTGTGGGAGTTTCATCCCAAAATGGACAATATGGAATGGACAATCATGGGAGTTTCATCCTATTGTCATGATCAGTAGTTTCAAGTTTGTATCTGTCCATTTTTGACAAGCTATCTGTATCTGTAAATAAAATGTCATAGCAAAAAACAAAATACCTTGCTAAATGACTGGTGAGAACTCCTGGTCAAGTTGGGTAGTTGATATTCACAGCTTAAATAGCCATATTGATTAGTGACAGGAATCAGGACTAATGAAACCAATGCAATGGCCTGACGTTGGTGATTTTATAAGATCTGATATCTTGAAGTAGTTGTTTCCTTTGCTCTGTGTGGCCAGTGGCTTCTGTGGAGGTAAAGATGTTCCGTAGGAGGCAGTTGTTGATGTTTTTGGAGAGTCCCTGGTTCAAGCCCAGGTTGGGATGAAGGACTGAAGCAACACTGACACACGCGCGTGTGTGTGACTGTCCAGCCAACAGTATAGCATGAAGCTAACCGTTTGAGTATCAACAGCAGGACTCAAGTCTGCATCCCCAGTTTCCATGATTTATGTACCAGGGTTATCATCCACAGTGTTCAGCCATGTTTCCATGATTTATGTACCAGGGTTATCATCCACAGTGTTCATCCCTGTTTCCATGATTTATGTACCAGGGTTATCATCCACAGTGTTCATCCCTGTTTCCATGATTTATGTACCAGGGTTATCATCCACAGTGTTCAGCCATGTTTCCATGATTTATGTACCAGGGTTATCATCCACAGTGTTCAGCCATGTTTCCATGATTTATGTACCAGGGTTATCATCCAGTGTTCAGCCCTGTTTCCATGATTTATGTACCAGGGTTATCATCCACAGTGTTCATCCCTGTTTCCATGATTTATGTACCAGGGTTATCATCCAGTGTTCATCCCTGTTTCCATGATTTATGTACCAGGGTTATCATCCAGTGTTCATCCCTGTTTCCATGATTTATGTACCAGGGTTATCATCCAGTGTTCAGCCGTGTTTCCATGATTTATGTACCAGGGTTATCATCCACAGAGGTGTAAAAATGAGCTAAGACAAAACAAGGACAACACAATGATGACGTGAGGCCCAACAGAAAACTGAATAGTAGTGGGAGGACTGCAAGGGCAACCAAACCACGTCATTATATAATTACATTACATTCATCCATGGATATTTTTGTTTGTTTAAAGGTAGTGTTGCAGCGGCGCAGCATTCTGAGTCACTGTATTTCAGTGCTTGAGGCGTCACTACAGACACCCTGGTTCGAATCCAGGCTGTATCACAACCGGTCGTGATTGGGAGTCCCGTAAGGTGGCGCACAATTGTCCCAGCGTCGTCCGGGTTTGGCCGGTGTAGGCCGTCATTGTAAATCATTTTCAGGTCTCCTTGCACTCTGAGTTGAGGTGCTGTGTGAAGTGCTGCCATCTAGTGGCAGACGTGTGAATATGGCATCAGGTCTCAGAAAGAGAGGAGAGAAAGAGTGAGCGGGAGAGACAGAGAAGGTTAGAGAAAGATTGTTCACTGTTCTACTCTCTGTCGTCACCACTTGGGTCGTTTGTTTAGTTGTAAAGTATTGATGATAATATGTTTCCAGACAGTCGCACGACAGGACAGTCACAACAGAGCCCCCTCAGCATTCAGTTGTGCCCTCTCTCACTTTTTCTCTGTCTCTCTCTCGCTCTCTCTCTGTGTCTCTCTGTGTGTGTGTCTCTCTCTGTGTCTTTGTGTGTGTGAGTGTGTGTGTATCTCTCTCTCTCCCTCAGTCTCTCTCTCTCTCCTAGATGTATCCTGTCCTAACCTGTGTGTGTATGACTATCTTGAGGGCATAGTAAATGGTTTGTTTTGTAAAGTTAAGACGTCGTTCAATTAGTTTACTTGGCTGACCAAAGAACAAATGGCATTCATAGAGGGGAAAACACTGTCATGAGTCATGCCATACACACACACACACACACACACACACACACACACACACACACACACACACACACACACACACACACACACACACACACACACACACACACACACACACACACACACACACACACACACACACACACACACGCACGCACGCACGCACGCACACACACACACACACAAACACGTTTGTTTTACTATCTTTGCGGGGACCAAACAAAAAGGTTAGAGGGCTACATTCAAAATCCGATTTCCCCTAAACCTTACGCTAACACTAACATTAACCCCAAACTCAAAACCTACCCCCTAACCCTAATTGTAACCCTAAACCTAACCCCTTTTTCTTTGTGGGGACCGGCGAAATGTCCCCACTTGTCTGAATTTTCCTTGTTTTTCTATCCTTGTGAGGATTTCTGGTCCCCACAGGGAAGCTAAAACCAAACACACACACACAGCTCTTTCTAATGATAAACTGTTTGGATGAGTCTGTTGTACGCTTTTCAAATATCATGTTATGAAGGCATTCCAATGGCAATTTAGGTCATTATTTATTAGTATTTATTCTAATGTCTTTATTTTGTCTTGGCTAATGAATGTGAAGAGCGACTGACGCAATATGAGCTTATATTAGCTCATTTAGCATCTGTCATGGCTTTGCATTGAGATCATAGCTCAGACCCAAATTAGACTGACACAGGAAGTGCCTGGGTGTTTAAGAAACAGTGTGTGCCAGTGTCATCCTGTCCCCCGTTCCCCATCTTTCTATGGGTCCTCAAGCAGCCCCTTTCCCCCTGCCCATCTGATCCCCCCTCCGCCTCTCCGCTACCCGACCCCCAGCGCGTCGTCCCTCATTCCCTTTCATCGTGTTTCTATGGGTCCTGTCCCACTGTCTTCTTTTCTCCCTGCGTCACTTGGGAAACATATGTTAAAAGCCTGGCAGCCTGAGCCAATGACTCCCGACTGAAGTACTAGAAGTCGCCTTTGATCAGTGGAGCCGCCAGTCAGTAGGCAGCCGGACCGTGTCTGAGCGTCATACCCACTGCATGGCACACACTGGAGCCCCGGGCGTGTCTAGGAGAAGTCTGACGCAGACACAGCGCTGCCAGAGCGGAGCTCCTAGGAAGGATATGGATTCATTTGTTTCAGCAGCATGACGGTTTTCAGTGTAAGGGTGTGTAATGTTACCATCAGTGCTCTCACAGAGTTTGACTCACTCCCAGCTGCGTGTATAGCCTCTGCACGTGCAAGCTTCGAGCTTCAATGCGTTGATCATGAAATTGTGTCATTCCGAACTTCATCCGCAACGTCAAACTCCATTCTGTTGGCCTACTTCTCCTTGTAGCCCTCTAACCTTTTCAGTGTGCGCAAGCCCTGGCTAGACGGAGAAGTTTCGCTCAAGTCCAACAGAATGGAACAGATAAAGTTTGGAATGACACAATGTCTTGTGTTCAACATAAAGCATCACTACAAGTATTTGGATGTTTTTGGAGCCTTTGTTCATGTTTCATCTGTGCCCCTCCAACTGCAGAACAAGCATGAGGATGTCTATCGCTGTTTAGAGACATTTCTCAAAGTCAAAAAGTGTCTGGACGATACTATAACATGCCATCCAAATTACAGATTGTTTCAAAAAAGGGAACTTGTCCTTTAATCCATTCTTTGCCTCTGCCAGGGGGTGTTCAATCTGATCCACAGAAGACAAAGTGTTAGTACATCTGATTCAACTATTTAACCAATCATAGTCTTCAATCAACATTTCATTAGTTAGACTGAGTTTGTTGCAGCATCGGCTGGAGTAAAAGCCTGCATCCATGACACTTAGCAGATACCTTTGGCCAGTGGTTCTCAACTCCAGTCCTCCAGTACCCTCAAATACAC
>NC_088238.1:11904514-11912621 GCF_036934945.1 Oncorhynchus masou masou | reverse complement strand
GCTTCTCCCAGAAGGGGAACCTTAGTAGGCACATACTGACTCACACAGGAGAGAAACCATTTAGCTGTGTAGACTGTGGGAAAAGCTTCTCCCAGAAGGGGACACTAACGGCACATATACGGACTCACACAGGAGAGAAACCATTTAGCTGTGTAGACTGTGGGAAAAGCTTCTCCCAGAAGGGGACACTAACGGCACATATACGGACTCACACAGGAGAGAAATCATTTAGCTGTGATGATTGTGGGAAAAGATTCAAATGCAGGGAAAACTTAACCATGCCTATACTGACTCACACAGGAGAGAAACAATCTAGCTGTGGTGACTGCGGGAAAAGCTTCTCCCAGAAGGGGAACCTTAGTAGGCACATACTGACTCATTGCCAGGAGAGAAAACCATTTAGCTGTGGTGACTGTGGGAAAGCTTCTCCCAGAAGGGGACAATTAACGCACATATACGACTCACAGGAGAGAAATAAATAAGCTGTGATGTGCAGAGAAAGCGTCTCTCGAAAGTCTAACTTACTGGATCCATGTGGAAAACAGGATGAAAACTGAAACTAAACAGAAAATTAGTACAAAGATCTATTTAGTCACAAGATGAGAATAAAAGGCAGGATGTGGACACACTCTGAGTACATTCACAGACTCACATCTATTGGTTGCGGAGGACGCATAATAATGATACCTCTCCTAGGGACCTGCTCTCCATGCTTCATGATTCAAGTTCCTCTGGTCTCTGAGATATTCTATTGGTAACCTGCTGTTTCTCTCCACAGTGCTCTCTGCTACTCTCTGGTCTACATGGAGGGCCTAGCTACTTTACATCTGTCTGGAGGGAGAGATAGAGGTCACAGAATGAGGTTTCTAGTCTCAACACTCTCCAAGGCGTTTTAGGAGAAAAGATTAACTTTTCAGGTCATGTCACAAGTGCCTTCTCCTCTGACAATGGCACTGCTAATTAACTCAGTGATGACACTTCTCCTTTCTCCCCACTAGATGGCACTGTTTGAGATATGATCCCATCACACCATCTCTGTTGTATGTAAAACATGTTAGTCATTTGAAATCATTCTTCACAGACCTATGAGGGTATAACGTTAAATGAATCAACACTGCTATCCATTACCAAACACATTGAAACAGACACACTGTATTACAGCTTAATGGACTCATGCTAAACTGAACCAGACATGACTGGACATAAGGATGTCATAGAATAGATGGTGTGGGGCCAAAGGTGACTGTAAATCAGGATTAATCTTACAGATTCAGCAGACTGGTGTGAAGATTTCAAAATGAAAGAAAATTGATCTTAACTCCAGCAGGCTTGTAGCTGCGCTTCCACATCACACATGGTTTGTCGAAGATCTTCATTGAGACGGTGCTGAAAAAAACCCGTGAGTCAATACCACATTTTCAGCAGACTGGTGAAAATGAAAGAAAATTGATCTTACAGATTCAGCAGACTGGTGTGAAATAGGCTTTTAGAAGTGATGTCTTTATTTGACTACTTATCAGTACTGCCGTCTTTGGTCTGCTTATCGCTCCTTATTCTATGTGTGAAACAGCTTGTTGTGTTGTGGCCATAGACATAATCCATAGAAAGGTTTTGTGACCTCTGACCCTGTCAATTTGACTGTTAAACTCATGGGTACACTAGCAATGGCTGGCAGTTTGACTTGAATAGGAACTACCATCTATGGATTCTATGTCTATGGTTGGTTGGGGCTGTTAGTTTGACTTGAATAGGAACTACCATCTATGGTTGGTTGTGGCTGTCAGTTTGACTTGAATAGGAACTACCATCTATGGTTGGTTGTGAATGTCAGATTGACTTGAATAGGAACTACCATCTATGGTTGGTTGGCTGTCAGATTGACTTGAATAGGAACTACCATCTATGGTTGGTTGGGGCTGTTAGTTTGACTTGAATAGGAACTACCATCTATGGTTGGTTGGCTGTCAGATTGACTTGATTAGAACTGGTTGGTTGGCTGCTCAGATTGACTTGAATAGGAACTACCATCTATGGTTGGTTGGGGCTGTCAGTTTGACTTGAATAGGAACTACCATCTATGGTTGGTTGGGGCTGTCAGATTGACTTGAATAGAACTACCATCTATGGTTGGTTGGGGCTGTTATGAAATAGGAACTGCTATCTATGGTTGGTTGAGGGCTTGAATTTGACTTGGATAGAACTACCATCTATGGTTGGTTGTCGGGCTGTTAGTTTGACTTGAATAGGAACTACCATCTATGGTTGGTTGGGGCTGTTAGATTGACTTGAGATCAAGAACCATCTGGATTCTATGTCTCTTATGGTTGGTTGTAGCTGTTAGTTTGACTGAATAGAAACTACCATCTATGGATTGTTTGGGGCTGTCAAGTTGACTTGAATAGGAACTGTATCTATGGTTGGTTGTGGCTGTCAGATTGACTTGAATAGGAACTACCATCTATGCTGGGTCATTTGACTTGAAATAGAATCGCTCTTATCCGGCGACTTACAAATAGGAACTACATCTATGGTTGTTGGCTGTCAGATTGACTTGAATAGGAACTACCATCTATGGTTGGTTGTGGCTGTCAGATTGACTTGAATAGGAACTACCATCTATAGTTGGTTGTTTATCAGATTGACTTGAATAGGAACTACCATCTATGGTTATTTGGCTGTCAGATTGACGGATAGGGAAATACCATCTATGGTTGGTTGGGGCTGTTAGTTTGACTTGAATAGTGGAAATGGTTGGATTTGACTTGAATGGAACTACCATCTATGATTGTTGTGGCTGTTAGTTTGACTTGAATAGGAACTACCATCTATGGTTGGTTGTGAGCTGTTAGATTGACTGAACAGAAACTATCATCTATGGTTGGTTTGTCAGATTGACTTGAATAGGCTATTAGTTTGATTGACTTGAATAGGAACTCACCATCTATGGTTGGTTTGGGGCTGTCAGGTTTGACTTGAATAGGAACTACCATCTATGGTTGGTTGGCTGTCAGATTGACTTGAATAGGAACCACCATCTATGGTTGCTGGGGCTGTTAGTTTGACTTTGAATAGAACTATCATCTATGGTTGGCTGGGCTGTTAGTTTACCTTTGAATGAACTACCATCTATGGTTGGTTGGCTGTCGATTGACTTGAATAGGAACTACCATCTATGGATGGTTGTGAATGTCAATAGACTTTGAATAGGAACTACCATCTATGGTTAGGTTGTGGCTGTCAGATTGACTTTGAATAGGAACCACCATCTATGGTTGGTTATGAATGTCAGATTGACTTGAATAGGGAACTACCATCTATGGTTGGTTGGTTAGCCGATTGACTTGAATAGGAACTACCATCTATGGTTGGTTGGCTGTCAGATTGACTTGAATAGGAACTACCATCTATGGTTGGTTGGGGCTGTCAGTTTGACTTGAATAGGAACTACCATCTATGGTTGGTTGGCTGTCAGATTGACTTGAATAGGAACTACCATCTATGGTTGGTTGGCTGTCAGATTGACTTGAATAGGAACTACCATCTATGGATTCTATGTCTATGGTTGGTTGGGGCTGTTAGTTTGACTTGAATAGGAACTACCATCTATGGTTGGTTGGGGCTGTTAGTTTGACTTGAATAGGAACTACCATCTATGGTTGGTTGGGGCTGTTAGTTTGACTTGAATAGGAACTACCATCTATGGTTGGTTGGGGCTGTTAGTTTGACTTGAATAGGAACTACCATCTATGGTTGGTTGGGGCTGTTAGTTTGACTTGAATAGGAACTACCATCTATGGTTGGTTGGGGCTGTTAGTTTGACTTGAATAGGAACTACCATCTATGGATTCTATGTCTATGGTTGTTTGGCCGTCAGATTGACTTGAATAGGAACTACCATCTATGGTTGGTTGGGGCTGTTAGTTTGACTTGAATAGGAACTACCATCTATGGTTGGTTGGGGCTGTTAGTTTGACTTGAATAGGAACTACCATCTATGGTTGGTTGGCTGCGAAGTTTGACTTGAATAGAAACTACCATCTATGGTTGGTTGTGGCTGTCAGATTGTTGTATTTAGACATTTGCAAGACAGTGTGAAAAACATACTGTTTGGTAAGAAAATGCTGTTGTTACTTATTTGTTTTCATTTAAAATGATCAAAATCACAGTAAGGTACTGAATTGTAACCCAGAAATGATTTGATATGAAGATAAAAACGGCTGCATTAGTCCTTTAAATGCTCTCCGAAGGAGGACATATCATTCTATACATACAGGCTACTATACTAATGAATAAATAAAGCTAACCCCATGTTGGTGCATCAGTGTCCTTCTGCCGAAGAGACTATAACAACATTACATTGGCTAAGGCTAGCTGGCCAGTCAAGTGGATCTAACACACTAACGTGGATCCTATCAGTGTCCCTCTGCTGAAGAGATGTCTGTATGACATCTTACTATAACAACATTACATTGGCTAAGGCTAGCTGGCCAGTCAAGTGGATCTAACACACTAACGTGGATCCTATCAGTGGGCTACAACAACATGAGAAGTGAGAATGTAAATTGTATTTCTAATCTCTCTCTCTCTCATTCCCTTCCTGTGTGGGTGGGTGTCAATCATTTCCCTAGGGACTACAGGAGGTCCTGGTTTACCATTAGGTAGTCTGAGCACTCATAGGCACACCATGTCCAAGAGGAGTGTTACAATGTTAAGTAATTACACACAGCGCCTGCTATAGAACAAACCGAGGTCGCCTCATCTCAAGGTTGGAATATATTTACTCGAGAATTCTACAGAGAATTTATTAATATACCCCTTTATCAAAGCAAGAGCATGTCGAGTAAGACATTCCTACTTTTCTAAAATTGTCTTTCGCCCCAAGTTTGCTTGTTCTTTCAACAGGCCAAGCCAGCGCAGTGTACAATACTTGCTTTTAGCCCATGTCTCTCTCTAATAACATACACAGAAGGCAATCATGGAAAGGGGACAGTAGGGCTCTAGACCCCCCCCCCGCCGCCTGCCGCTACTGGCTCCAGCTCCTTACACCTCTCTCTGACAAAAAGAAACAGCGAAAAGGAGAGAGGGCGTATGAAACAGAGCCGATGAGAATGGTACAAACCCTAACAGCTTTGTGTGTCACACTCGAATACATCGCATCCACAGCTCTGACCTAGGGGCGCGGATCGTCGCTCTCAAGACAAGCGCAACATCGGAGAGAGCAATTACGCATGGTTCTGATAGAGAATGAATGCGAAGCTGTATCCAACAATTCCAAAAACGCCCGGTTGGTCTCATTTTGCTACCATTTAGAGCATCAACTGGATTACCATAAGGGAGCGACGAGAACGGAGCACAGTAGCAACAACGTCTTTACAATTGAGGAATAAGAGATTTTGCTCCGATAATTGAATCATTTACTTTTCATCAAAACACAAATATTTGTATGTATTTCGAGGTGTATTTCCAAGGACACATACATTAAAGCGCGGTTAGCCGTCTTTAGGTCCACTTTGATTTGAGCATATTGACACTTTATTAGTTATCCTGATGGAAACTGCTTCAAAAAGCTCGTCGGCTATCCAATGTGTCCACGGCATCTAACGTGTCCAATGTGTCCACGTCCAGTGCTGGCACTGAGGTAGGACAGAGCGATGTGCAGATTTGGGGGGACAGACCTTTACCTGTCGACTACCTTGGTGACATCTCGATCCTGGATGACGGGAGATGGTCTAACTCGAGCGTGAAGAAACATCACCACAAGCACAACCTGAAGCACCGCTACGAACTGCTGGAGACACTGGGGAAAGGGACATACGGCAAAGTGAAGAAAGCCATCGAGAGACAATCCGGCAAAGTGGTGAGTTTTAGACGACGACTAACCGCCAATGAAACGTGTGTGACAGTTGGAACTTGGTGTGTTACAACAAGTGAATAACACGATTATAATGAAGGTCGTGATGTAAGAACATCAAAAAGCAGCGTCTGGCAACTAAATATAGTGTGATATGTTGTTGTTTCTTTGATAAATATTCATAAACACTCCTATGTTCATGGCGTGGCAATCAGAAATCCCTTGAATTCCCTGATGAGGCCACGTGGGATTTCAGCTTTCCAATTTAAATTAAGCAATGAGCCCATTTAATGTTGTTTTATGGCCATAATTACACACGTGGCTTCAGGAGACAAAATCAGTTGTATTGTCTCAGAGGTCACCCTGCTTATACAAGATGAGTCAAAGGTCAGTTTAAAAGTACATGTTTAGTCAGTTTTAAAGGCCCATGTAGCTACATTTAGTTTCCATCTATAACATGTGTTTTCAGTGTTACCAGACCTCAGAAGAATGAGTCTCTTGTCTAATTCTGTTGACTTTAACTTGTGAGTGTTGAGGAGCTGAGATGCACAAGTAAAAATTAAAGTTTTGTCCCACTGAACGTGAACTGACAAATCCATTTAATAATGCACCTTGAACCACCTTCCCTGTAGCCATGACATGTGAATTATAGGGATATTTCAAGTATTTTGTTGACTAGTACTAAAATAGGTCTAGTGGGTTACTCAACCTCTGTACTGTGTGAAGAGACAGTGGGAGGGGGAGGGGGATACTGAGGGTATTATTTGACCTCTGGTCACCCCCTGGCTGGGCAACTAGAACTTTCCAAGTGTGAGGTATGCAGGAGGAAAGTAGACAGTCTGCTGTGTGTGTCTCCTCGTTCTGACTAACACCTTGGTGTGAAGGAAGCAGAGGCTCTTGGAGGGGTTACGTGTAAGGTGCACACACACACAAAACACAAGCCCACATATATATATACATACATACACAACGAGAGCTTCTCACTTAGTCGCTGTATTGATGAGGTACCTCATGACTTCAAACTGTATGAACAGTGGAGAGAGAGATGGGGGGGGTACATTCTCACTGGTTATCCTGTATAGCCAGGAAGAGAAGACACCACAGCGCCTCTTAAACATTACCCTTCTGTGTGGGGGCTCTGTCAGGCATAGAAATGCCTCCCTGTCCATGTCTCAGAGGTCTGGAGACATGCCTGCTTCAGGACACCCTGCTTACTAGACAGGGAGAGAGAGGATGAGCCAGTGACTGAACACACACTCACACAGACAATACAAACAGAAGTCTGATGGGATTTTTAGGCCGGGGTGACTCATTGAGATTAGCTGCTATAAAACCACCAGCCTAGAGTACAGTCTCCTGGCTGCTACCATACAAGAGTATTCAGTCTCCTGGCAGCTACCGTAAAAGAGCATTCAGTCTCCTGGCTGCTACTGTAAAATAACATTCAGTCTCCTGGCTGCTACCATACAAGAGTATTCAGTCTCCTGGCTGCTACCGTAAAAGAGCATTCAGTCTCCTGGCTGCTACCATACAAGAGTATTCAGTCTCAGGGCCTCCCGGGTGGCGCAGTGGTTAAGGGCACTGTACTGCAGCGCCAGCTGTGCCATCAGAAACTCTGGGTTCGCGCCCAGACTCTGTCGTAATCGGCTGCGACCGGGAGGTCCGTTGGTGACGCACAATTGGCCTAGCGTTGTCCGGGGCTTAGGAGTGGCTTGGTCGTGGGATGTCCTTGTCTCATCGCGGTACCAGCGACTCCTGTGGCGGGACGGGCGCAGTGCGCGCTAACCAAGGTTGCCAGGTACACGGTGTTTCCTCCGGCACATTGGGTTGGATATGCGCTGTGTTAAGAAGCAGTGCGGCTGGTTGGGTTGTGTATCGGAGGACGAATGACTTTCAACCTTCGTCTCTCCCGAGCCCGTACGGGAGTTGTAGCGATGAGACAAGATAGTAGCTATCACGAAATTGGGGAGAAAAAGGGGTCAAATAAATAAATAAATAACATTCAGTCTCCTGGCTGCTACCGTAAAAGAGCATTCAGTCTCCTGGCTGCTACCGTAAAAGAGCATTCAGTCTCCTGGCTGCTACCATAAAAGAGCATTCAGTCTCCTGGCCAGCACCGTAAAAGAGCATTCAGTCTCCTGGCTGCTACCGTAAAAGAGCATTCAGTCTCCTGGCTGCTACCATAAAAGAGCATTCAGTCTCCTGGCTGCTACCGTAAAAGAGCATTCAGTCTCCTGGCTGCTACCGTAAAAGAGC